>NC_053028.1:58102919-58265703 GCF_003073215.2 Triticum urartu
GGGGGACTTGGGGGGAGTCTTTGTGATCTTGCTGTAAAAAAAACAGAAACTTTAGCGCTCACGAGATTTGCTGCCATTTTTTACTAGAGAGTGAAATTAGGTAGATTATTTTTTCAGATGATTAAATATAAAAATTCCTCACGTCCACCAATTTATTTCAGAATTTTTGGTGTTACAGAAGTATTCGAAACCTACAGATTACTACAAACTGTTCTATTTTTGACAGATTCTGTTTTTTCGTGTGCTATTTGCTTATTTTGACGAATCTATGGCTAGTATCGGGGGGTATGAACCATAGAGAAGTTGGAATACAGTAGGTTTAACACCAATATAAATAAATAATGAGTTCACTACAGTACCTTGAAGTGGTGGTTTGTTTTCTTATACTAACGGAGCTCATGAGATTTTCTGTTGAAGTTTTGTGTTGTGAAGTTTTCATGTTTTGGGTAAAGATTTGATGGATTTTCGAATAAGGAGTGGCAAGATCCTAAGCTTGGGGATTCCAAAGGCACCCCAAGGAAAAATTCGAGGACAACCAAAATTCTAAGCTTGGGGATGCCCCGGAAGGCATCCCCTCTTTCGTCTTCGTCTATCGGTAACTTTACTTGAGGCTATATTTTATTCACCACATGATATGTGTTTTGCTTGGAGCATCTTGTATTATTTGATTCTTTGCTTTTTAGTTTACCACAATCATTCTTTCTGTACACACCTTTTGGGAGAGACACACATGAATCGTAATTTATTAGAATACTCTATGTGCTTCACTTATATCTTTTAAGCTAGATAATTTTGCTCTAGTGCTTCACTTATATCTTTTTAGAGCACGGTGGTGGTTTTATTTTATAGAAATTATTGATTTCTCATGCTTCACTTATATTATGTTGAGAGTCTTATAGAACAGCATGGTAATTTGCTTTGGCTATAAAATTAGTCCTAATATGATAGGCATCCAAGATGGGTATAATAAAAACTATCATAAAAAGTGCATTGAATACTATGAGAAGTTTGATACTTGATGATTGTTTTGAGATATAAAGTTGGTGATATTAGAGTCATGCTAGTTGAGTAGTTGTGAATTTGAGAAATACTTGTGTTAAAGTTTGTGATTCCCGTAGCATGCACGTATGGTGAACCGTTATGTGATGAAGTCGGAGCATGATTTATTTGTTGATTGTCTTCCTTATGAGTGGCGGTTGGGGACGAGCGATGGTCTTTTCCTACCAATCTACCCCCTAGGAGCATGCGCGCAGTACTTTGTTTCGATAACTAATAGATTTTTGCAATAAGTATGTGAGTTCTTTATGACTAATGTTGAGTCCATGGATTATATGCACTCTCACCCTTCCACCATTGCTAGCCTCTCTAGTACCGCACAACTTTCGCCGGTACCATAAACTCACCTTATACCTTCCTCAAAACAGCCACCAAACCTACCTATTATGGCATTTCCATAGCCAGTCCGAGATATATTGCCATGCAACTTACCACCGTTCCGTTTATTATGACACGCTTCATCATTGTCATATTTCTTTGAGTGATCATGTAGTTGACATCGTATTTGTGGCAAAGCCACCATTCATAATTCTTTCATACATGTCACTCTTGATTCATTGCACATCCCGGTACACCACCGGACGCATTCACATAGAGTCATATTTTGTTCTAGTATCGAGTTGTAATTTTTGAGTTGTAAGTAAATAAAAGTGTGATGATCATCATTATTAGAGAATTGTCCCAAGTGAGGAAAGGATGATGGAGACTATGATTCCCCCACAAGTCAGGATGAGACTCCGGAAAAAAAAGAAAAAAAGAAAAAAAAGAGGCCATAAAAAAAGAGAAGGCCCAAAAAATGAGAGAAAAAGAGAGAAGGGACAATGCTACTATCCTTTTACCACACTTGTGCTTCAAAGTAGCACCATGATCTTCATGATAGAGAGTCTCCTATGTTGTCACTTTCATATACTAGTGGGAATTTTACATTATAGAACTTGGCTTGTATATTCCAATGATGGGATTCCTCAAAATGCCCTAGGTCTTCGTGAGCAAGCAAGTTGGATGCACACCCACTTAGTTTCTTTTTTAGCTTTCATACACTTATAGCTCTAGTGCATCCGTTGCATGGCAATCCCTACTCACTCACATTGATATCTATTGATGGGCATCTCCATAGCCCATTGATACACCTAGTTGATGTGAGACTATCCTCTCCTTTTGTCTTCTCCACAACCACTATTCTATTCCACCTATAGTGCTATGTCCATGGCTCACGCTCATATATTGCGTGAAGATTGAAAAAGTTTGAGAACACGAAAAGTATGAAACAACTGCAAGGCTTGTCATCGGGGTTGTGCATTATTTAAATACTTTATGTGGTGAAGATACAGCATAGCCAGACTATATGATTTTGTAGGGATAACTTCCTTTGGCCACGTTATTTTGAGAAGACATGATTGCTTTTGTTAGTATGCTTGAAGTATTATTATTTTTATGTCAATATTAAACTTTTGTCTTGAATCTCTCGTATCTGAACATTCATGCCACAATAAAGAAAATTACATTGAGAATTATGCTAGGTAGCATTCCTCATCAAAAATTCTGTTTTTAGCATTTACCTACTCGAGGACGAGCAGGAATTAAGCTTGGGGATGCTTGATACGTCTCCAACGTATCTATAATTTTTGATTGTTCCATGCTATTATACTATCTATTTTGGATGTTTAATGGGCTTTAATTAACCTTTTTATAATATTTTTGGGACTAACCTACTAACCAAAGGCCCAGTGCAAATTGCTATTTTTTTGCCTATTTCAGTGTTTCACAGAAAAGGAATATCGAACGGAATCCAAACGGAAGGAAACCTTCGAGAGAGTTATTTTTTGAACAAACGTGATCCAGGAGACTTGGAGTGGACCTCAAGAAAGAAGCAAGGAGGCCACGATGTAGGGAGGCACGCCCAGGGGGGTAGGCGCGCCCCCACCCTCGTGGGCCCCTCACAGCTCCATCGACGTACTTCTTCCTCCTATATATACCCATATACCCCGAAAACATCCAGGAGCACCACAAAACCCTATTTCCACCATCGCAACCTTCTATAGTCGTGAGATCCCATCTTGGGGACTTTTCTGGCGCTCTTCCGGAGGGGGAATCGATCATGGAGGGCTTCTACATCAACAACCTAGGCTCTCCGATGATGTGTGAGTAGTTTACCACAGACCTTCAGGTCCATAGTTATTAGCTAGATGGCTTCTTCTCTCTCTTTGGGTCTCAATACAAAGTTCTCCTTGATTCTGTTGGAGATCTATTTGATGTAATTCTTTCTACGGTGTGTTTGTCGAGATCCGATGAATTGTGGGTTTATGATCAAGATTATCTATGAACAATATTTGATTCTTCTCTGAAATCTTTTATGCATGATTTAAATATCTTTGCAAGTCTCTTAGAATTATCAGTTTGGTTTGGCATACTAGATTGATCATTCTTGCAATGGGAGAAGTGCTTAGCTTTGGGTTCAATCTTGCGCTGTCCATTCCCAGTGACAGCAGGGGCAGCAAGGCACGTATTGTATAATTGCCACCAAGGATAAAAAGATGGAGTTTATATCATATTTCTTGAGTTTATCTGTAACATCCCAAATTTTCAATGTGGAATGTTATACATTAGATCATCAGCATATCATATTTTATTGCATTTGGCCTGATCCAGAAATCTACGCCAATCAAGGACCCACGGAGAGAGTTGGGGATTTTCTTATTTTCATATTTGAGTTTTCTCAAATTTTGAAAATAGGATCATTTGATTTGATTTATTTTATCTTCAATTATTTCTATTATAAAAATATGAGAGAGGGAATAAAATGACTTTCCCAAAATAAAGAAATATTGAGGATTTAATAAAAAAATGAAATAAGATTTTATTTCAGAGTTTTTGGCTAGTTCTTTTTGAATTTAGGAAAAATGGCACGTTTTTCAAAACTGCATTTTAGGGCCAAGAAAATGTTCATCTCGTTCTAAATATTTTATTTAGGCGGTGAAAATTTATCTTGGCATTTTTAGTGTTTTATCTTATTTTCTAGAATTTTTTTAATTTCGGCGGAATTTTTTTTAAGTACCGCGCGCCCGACTCGGCCGAAGGCCCAGCCAAGCCAGGCCAGGCCCGCGGCGCCGCTGCCTTTTCCCACGGGAGTCCAACCCGCCGCCGCCGCCGAGTCCAGCCAGGGCACGCCTCCCGAGGCCGACCCCGACCCGACGCCCCCTTCCCCAAGCCGCCGACGCCCCCCCCCCCTCTCTTAAATACCGCCCGCCGCCGCCGCCTCACCCCGCCACCCCGACCCACCCCGCCTCCCGCAGCAGCCGCGGCACCCGCCGCCGTGCACCTAGCCCACCGCCGATGCCACCCCACCCCGTCGGAGCCCCGAGTTCCGTCGGTTTCTGACGAGGTAGCCGCCATCCGCCGCCGGTTTTCGAAAGAAAACCGATTCGGTTTTTTTGAAAACCCTAGTTTTTTTATTTAGATCAGTTTTTTTGTTTTTTCTCGGTTCAATTTTTTAGCGAGCATTCGCTCGTTCATTCGTTTTAGTGGACGAGTTCACCGTTTAGTTTTAGTTAATGAACGTTTGTTCGTTAATCTGTTCGTCAGTTTTTCTTTTTCTCGGATTTTCCGCGATTATTTCAGATCGTGATTTCTGATCCGATTTTCGCTTTAGTATAACTTTTCGCTCGTTTATTGGAATCAGGCGATTCAAGCGCCTAGAGTTTCGTTTCGAAACCCTCTTTCCGTTTAACCAACTCAAACAAGTTTTTGCTTATGTAAAATTTTACTTAAGTCTAGATTAGTAAACGAAGCTTGTTTCTTTCACCGTTTGACTTTCATTGTTTCGTTCGATTTGTTTCTTTTTGCAAACCGGAGTTCTTAAGTTGAACTTTCTGGTTAGATCTCTTATTTTAGTTTTACCTGTGCATTAGATGAGTGCTTATTGTATGCTTGTTTGTTTGCGTTAGAGTACCCGGAGTGCGCCGCTTGCTACCTCGAATCTCTAGGTTTCACGGATCATCGGCAAGGCAAGTAACACTTTCATCATACCTCTTTACTACCCAGTTTTATTGCATTAGATCAATCCTCAAACAATTGCATGAATAGGATTTGAATAAATTGTGGGTTGGGAAGTAGATGAGGTAGTACCTACACACCTGTTTATTATCAAACCTTTGGGAGTTACTTGTACATTTGCTTATGCCATGCTATGCTAGTAGACGTGGATTGGGTGAGTGTATCCATGACAGATGTGAGATTTTTATTTAATGGTTTACTTAAGGTGGCAACTTTAACACACATCTGGGTGGATTGAGGCACCTGGGTATTCCAGCGATTGCCTGTTTTTCTTTATGGTCCGCCACCCAGGCTCAAAGGGATCATGAGATTATTCATGCTAGAAACTTCCGTGTGCAGCCACAAGCTACTATGGGCTCTAGCATAGTTGATTAAGTCGTGCGAACTCTTACAGTGGTAGACTAGCAGATGTAGGGGAAAGTAGGTGTAACGGTCTACCCGATCGTAAGGTGCTAGCGCTTCTGAAAGACTATGTCTCGATCATCCGTTTCTCAAACACCATGTAGTGCGAGAATCCCAACGGAGGAGATCGAGTCTTGTGGGCAAAAGTGTGCAAACCTCTGCAGAGTGTATAAACTAATCATGATTAGTCGTGTCCCCGGTTAAGGACGTCTTGAGTATCTAGTATTTGGATTATCATGTGTATCTCATCATGTGACTTTAATTAATTTTGTTGGGTTTTAATGATGCTGCTTAATTGGGATTGAGCGGGTGTCTACACTCTCAATGTTTAACAACCACCATGTTAGTTAAATAAAATTTATTCCTTTCCAGTAGGGAAAAATTGGGTTTACGCAAAACTGTAACCATAGAGCTTTCCACCAGCCATATATGCATGTAGTATAGCCTATTTCTGTTCATTACTCTCTATGTGTTATTGCCAGCATATTCCATGTGCTGACCTATTTTCGGGCTACAACGTTCATGTTGCAGATTTTTCAGACGAAGATTAAGGTGCCTTAGGTCGTGGTTCTATACTCAGTGATGTCGTTGGAGTTGATGGACTCACTTATCTTCCAAGCCTTCCGCTGTTATCTTTATTAGATGGCCTTAAGCCATATTATTTGCAATAAGTTCTCTTTGGAGACATTGGATGTAATAAGTGTGTGATTGCTACTCTGTTATAAATCCTTCAAGTACTGTGCATGTCAGCATTACTGATCCAGGGATGACACTGAAGCACAGAGATCGGACTGTTTGAGGTCTGGTCGCCACAAGATGGTATCAGAGCACACGCTGACTGTAGGACACGACCACTAAGATAAAGCCATAGATCACTACTCTCTTCTCATTTCTGACTCCTCATCTTTTCTACTCTTTTAGGATGGCGGATGCAAGGAACAAGTTCACGCAACCGGATGAATATACACCCTTTGGACGCCACCTGAAGGTAGTCACTAAGTACCTGAACATCGGAGTACGAAGCTTCATCTGGACCTACAAACGCCACTTTACCCAAGGAGGAGCGCTGGATGATCCAAGTTCAAGTTCTAGGAAAGACATTCACGCCAGTCACTAAGCCTATAGAGTTTTCCTTTGATGCACCAACCTGGAGTCTAGGAAAGAGCATGGCAGCCCACATCACCATGGGACGTATTGGAGAAGTTTACCACAATGATCTCAAGGATACTATCTACCAGATTTGTGGGCGCCGAGATGAGCAATGGGAGATGATCAGCACCAGGAAGGATACCTCAATCGCAGCTTTTATCCAGGAGTTAAACCAGCACATTTGACACCAGGAGAAGCAGATGTGCGCAGGCATGATAGATCTGAAGAAGGCGATGACAAGAATCACGGAACTGGAGGAAAAACTCAAGGCTACATGTGAAGATTATGCGGAGGAAATCGAAGTATTAGTGGAGAAGAATGACGACCTGACTAAAAAGATCGGAATATTCATGGGAGACCCCACACCAGTAGAAGAAGACGAAGAACCCAAGGAGATTCGCCTGGAGGACTACATCATCATCGACGACACCGAATCTGACCTGAGCGATGATGACTTTGAAGACGAAGCTGGAGCAGATATCATGGAGTCTGCAACCAAGGGATATTTTTAGTATACCACCATATCAGTAGTAGTATTCGACCATGTAAATAGAGTAGTCCGAGCACTTTTATAACGATAGTTAGACCGATTGTATGCCTTGCTTGATTGAATGAAGTGATTTTGTTTGCAATTGCCTCATGTGCATATGGGTAGTGTTTTCTCTATAGACCTCAATCTATTCTATACTCTCATCTTTACTAAACCCTCAGATGCCGCCGAGACGTGACCCCGGATTTGCATTCCACCGGAGCTCACTTAGTTGATTCAGCAGCAGAATACCCTGATGCAGTTGTTAGTTCAGAACCTAGGCAACAACAACAAAAACAACAACAACAACCCACCACCACCACCACCTGTTGATCACTTAACCCGTTTCCTTAGACTGAATCCGCCGGTGTTCTCCAGTAGCACCGATCCTACAGTAGAAGATGATTGGCTCCGCAAGATTGGAAGGGAGTTAACCACTACAGGATGTACTGACGCTGAGAAGGTGCGTTTTGCCGCACATTAGTTGGATGGACCAGCAGCATCATGGTGGGAGAATTACACTGCCACCTACCCTATAGCCATAGTGACATGGGACCAATTTCAGCAGGCTTTCCGTACTTCCCATGTTTAAGCAGGAGCTATGTCCATGAAGAAGTGTGAGTTTCGCAACTTGTGCCAAGGAGGACGGACAGTTGGCCAATATGTGGATGACTTCAGTAAGTTAGCACGTTATGCCCCGGATGACGTTGCTACGGATGCAGCTAAGCAGGAGAAGTTTCTGGAAGGACTGAATGATGAGCTAAGCATGCAGTTGATGGTAGCAACTTTCAACAACTACCAGGAACTGGTAGATCATGCTCTTATTATTGAAGGGAAGCAGTAGCAGAATGAGAACTGCAAGAGGAAGTATGGACAAGGGAAGTACAATTTAGGAGATCAGCAGAAGCCACGATTTACCCCAAAATCAGGAGGACATTTTTAGCATACCCATGGAGGAGGGAATTCGCATAATCATAATGGCCCCAAGAACAGAAATGGGAATGGGGGAAGCAACGGTCAGAACCGTACCAACCCATCAACCCCAGCCAAGAGAGACCTGAGCCAAGTCACTTGTTATAAGTGTCAGAAGACTGGACATTATGCCAATGAATGTCCTGAAGCCCAGAATGGAAATGGCAATGGAAGCTCTAGGAAGAAGCCGAATCCTTTCAACAGGGGACAGGTGAACCACGTTAGCGTGGAGGAGGTTGAAGCCCAGCCAGATGCACTAATAGGTAAGTTTTTGGTTAAGTCATTTACTGCAATCGTTCTTTTTGATACTGGTGCATCGCATTCATACATATCAAGGGGATTTTTGGATAAGTATAAACTGCCCACCATGGGTCTTAGAACACCTATGTTAGTAAGCTCACCAGGAGCAGAGTATATGGCCAGTCGAGGATGTTTTCAAGTGCCATTGAGTATAGGTAGGCATGTGTTCCCCTCCGATTTTAATCATTTTGGAATCGCAAGGTCTGGATGTAATTCTGGGTATGGATTGGCTATCGGTGTATGGAGGAAACATCGATTGCGCCAGTAAGTCGATTTTGCTTACCACCCCGGAAGGGAGGAGGATCAAGTATGTATCAAGAAATGAGCCGAGGAGGACACAAGTAAATACCTTATCAGGAGTTGTGCAGGAGGAAGTACCAGTGGTGAAGGATTTCCCTGATGTATTTCCAGAGGACTTTCCAGGCATGCCACCGGATAGAGACATTGAGTTTTTGATTGAGCTTTTGCCAGGCACAGGGCCGATAGCTAAGAGACCGTACCGGATGCCCGCACAAGATTTGGAGGAAATTAAGAAGCAGATTAAGGAGTTATTGGATAAAGGCTATATTCGCCCAAGTTCTTCACCTTGGGGATCGCCAATACTTCTAGTGGAGAAGAAGGATGGATCATTGAGGATGGTTGTTGCTTATCGAGGATTGAATGAAGTAACAATTAAGAACAAGTACCCACTGCCGATGATCAAAGATCTGTTTGACCAATTGCACGGAGCTAAGGTATTTTCCAAGATCGATTTGCGATCAGGATACCATCAATTGAAGATTAGAGAGCAGGATATACTTAAGAAGGCTTCTACCACCAAGTTCGGGCTGTATGAGTATACCGTTATGTCATTTGGTCTGACTAACGCACCTGCCTATTTCATGAACATGATGAACAAGGTGTTTATGGAGTTTCTGGATAAGTTCGTCGTGGTGTTCATTGACGATATTTTGGTCTACTCAAAGAATGAAGAAGAACATAAGGAGCATTTGAGTTTGGTACTAGAGAAGCTCAGAGAATATCAGTTGTACCCCAAGTTCAGCAAATGTGAGTTTTGGTTGAAGGAAGTTGGATTCCTCGGCCATGTTATATCCGGAGAAGGAATAGCAGTAGATCCCACCAAGGTTGACACTATGACAAATTGGGAAGCCCCAACAACAGTTGGAGAGATCCGGAGTTTTCTTGGACATGCGGGATACTACCGAAGATTCATTGAAAATTTCTCGAAGATTGCAAAACCTATGACGAAGTTGTTGAAGAAGGATACCAAGTTCAAATGGACTGAAGATGTGAGGCCAGTTTCCAAGAGTTGAAGAAACGTTTGATTACATCACGAGTGTTGATTCTGCCAGATCAGCACAAGGATTATGAGGTATATTGCGACGCTTCACGTCGAGGACTTGGAGCAGTGCTTATGCAGGAGGGAAGAGTTATTTTATATGCCTCACGACAGCTTAAGCCCCATGAGTTGAATTATGCTACACACAACTTGGAGTTAGTAGCCGTAGTGCACGCATTGAAGACGTGGAGACATTTTCTTATTGGAAACCATTGTGAGATGTACACGGATCACAAGAGTTTGAAGTACATCTTCGCGCAGAATGAGTTGAATATCAGGCAAAGGAGATGGTTGGAGCTCATCAAGGATTATGATATGATGTTGCATTATCATCCCGGAAAGGCTAACGTAGTAGCTGACGCATTGAGCCGCAAGAGCCATGTCAACACACTAATGACCGGAGAGTTACTAAAGGAGTTAGCCAAGTATCTTCGTGAGCTATGTTTGGAGATAGTTCCGAGACGCTATGTAGCAGCATTGGAGATTCATTCTACTTCGATGGATAAGATCAGAGAAGCTCAGAAGATTGACAAGGAGATTGCCACTATAAAGGAGAAGGTGAGCAAGGGAAAAGTTAAAGGATTTCATGAGGATGAACACGATACCTTATGGTTTGAGGACCGCATTTTTGTGCCTAATTATCCGGAGATCAGGAAGTTGATTTTGCAAGAGGCCCGTGATTCGCCGTACTCGATTCACCCAGGAAATACCAAGATGTATTTGGATTTGAAAGACACTTTCTGGTGGACAGGAATGAAGAAGGATATTGCAGAGTATTTAGTAGTTTGTGATGTATGTCAGAGAGTGAAGGCAGAGCATCAAAATCCAGCAGGATTGCTACAGCTAATTGCCGATACCCGGATGGAAGTGGGATAAGCTAGGCATGGATTTTATCACGGGATTACCCAGGACCCGTTCAGGCTATGACTCGATATGGGTTGTAGTCGATCGCTTGACGAAGGTAGCTCATTTCATCCCAGTGAAGACCACTTACACCAGTGCTAAGTTGGCAAAGATATACATGACCAGGATCGTATGTCTGCACGGAGTTCCAAGGAGCATTGTATCAGATAGAGGAACCCAGTTTACCTCAAAGTTCTGGAATCAGTTGCATGAAACCTTGGGTACCAGATTAAAGTTCAGTACAGCTTTCCATCCGCAGACAGATGGACAAACCGAGAGAGTCAATCAGATTTTAGAGGATATGCTGAGAGCTTGTGCGCTAGATTATGGACCTAGTTGGGATGACAACTTGCCATATGCGGAGTTCTCTTACAACAATAGTTATCAATCCCCTTTTGAAGCCTTGTACGGAAGAAGGTGTAGAACACCATTGTCGTGGGATGAAGTTGGAGACCGCCAGTTGTTTGGACCAGATTTGATTAAGGATTCTGAACAGAAGGTGAAGTTAATTCGAGATAGACTCAAGGTAGCCGAGTCCAGGCAGAAGAGTTATGCAGATTCTAAACGCAAGGAGACAATTTACGAAGCCGGAGATAGAGTTTATCTTCGTGTATCTCCACTTTGAGGAGTTAAGCGCTTTGGGGTCAAGGGAACGTTAGCGCCACATTTTGTGGGACCATACAAAGTTTTGGAACGCATGGGAGAAGTTGCTTATAAATTGGAATTGCCCGAGGGATTGTCAGGGGTTCACGATGTGTTCCACATTTCCTAGTTGAAGAAGTGCCACGCAGAGATGGCGGATATACCACTTAGAGATACAGTGCCGCTGGAAGCGATTATGTTGGATAGTGATTTAACCTATGAGGAGAAACCAGTCAACATTCTCGAGTATGCCAGCTGAGTCACCCGCGGCAAGGCTATAAAGTTTTGCAAAGTTTAATGGAGCCACCACACCGAGGATGAAGCCACCTAGGAGCGAGAGGAAGATCTGCTGAAGGACCACTCTCACTTATTTTCTAGCCAAGACGAATCTCGAGGGCGAGATTCATCTTAAGGGGGTCACTACTAGGGAAAACCTTATACACAGAACTTTAGCAGTAGCGTGGGTCAAAGAAGCACGCTAGTGCTAAGTAGCAGTAGCGCGCCTGTGCAAACCGCGTTGTAGATAAAGTTTTAGCAGTAGCGCGTCTTGTTCTAAACACGTTACTACTAAAATTCCCACGGCTTAGCCGATAGGCTCCACATAGTAGTAGCGACCTATATCGAACCGCGCTACCGCTACTTTCTTTGTAGCAGCACGTTTTAATCTAAACTCGCTACTACTAAAGGATATATAATTAAATGGAAAGCACATACAAAGGTAATTGAAAATGAAAGAAATAGAATAAGGTGAAAGGAAAAAAATAAAATGTGAAGAAAACTAAATGAAAAAGGGGAAAAAAGAGAAAGGAGTAGCAGTAGCGTGTATCCCAGAACGCGTTGTAGCTAACATAGCAGTAGCGTGCTTTCTAGAACGCGCTACTCCTACTTCTGACTTAACCACGGCGTTCGTCCCTCACCACTGCCACTTCCCCCAAATCCAGCTCTCCACTCTCACCGCCGCTGTCGCCCGTCGGCCGCCGCGCGCTCTCCGCACACCCTCTACGCCGCCCCGACCCCAGATTCAATGCCGCCCCCGCCCCGACCTCAACGCCTCCGCGGATGCCGCCCCTGACCCCGACCTCGACGCCGCCATCCGCCATCCGCCGCGCGCCCGAGCCCCGGCCCCGACCTCGACGCCGCCTGCCCCTCCCTCGTTGCAGGCACCCGAGGTGAGCACGCCTGCTCCTCCCTCTCCCCTACCTCTGCCTAGGGTTTCTTTATATTTTATTGCATCAAATTAGTTAGGGTTCATGTAAGGCTGGAAACGAATCGGATGCGGATGTGGCTCAAATGAGTTAGGGTTCATGTAAGGGTGGAAATGAATCAAATTTCTAAGATGAATCATAAAACAAGTAAAATTTGACCACTTATTTCACTTTATAGTTGGATAATTGGAATATCCGCTACCACTTTCCACCCCTAGCTTCATCAAATTAGATGGTAATTAGGGCAGTAGTTCCTAGGTACTAATTAGTTAGTAAGAACTAGGTACTAATTAGGTACTAGTTTATTTTTATTTATAGTAAGTTTATTTTTAATAAGAACTAGTTGAATTAATAGGACTACTTAATAAGAACTTGTTGCTATTTTTTTAGTTAAAGCAATTTATCCTCGTCGTTGATTCGGCGGAGGACAACACCTGCTTGACCAGATGAGCCATGTCCGGGACTGGGCTCCGCCGGGGTGGTACTAGGAGGCGCTACCTACTGGGGGGTGCAGGTTGGTGAGGAGCCAACCTGTCATTGACCCAAACCTTCTTTGGTGGCGGTCGTGTGGGCCAATGACGGTCCAGAGGCTCGAGGACCCCACGGAGGTGGTGCGTCATCGTGTCAGTGAGGAGGACACGCACGTCCGTCGCCACTTGTTTGCGTTGGAGCATAGGTTCTCCAATACCTGGCAGGTTCTCCAGGGATCTCACTAGAGCTATGATCCCATGATGGTTCCATCTCTGTGGGTGTCCACCGCCCGCGCTGATACCCGTCGTGTGCTAGGGTTTTAGTTGTATTAGTGATGTTATATGTATGACACTATTCGGGATATATTAGTGATAATATTCGATGATGTATGGATGCATGAGATGATTTACTTTTGCTTATTGAATGCATGCTAATTTGAGTCCTATAAGATATTTTGAAATGTATATCTTGTGTTTCTCAAATAGGATATGGGCTTGCCCAAGTGGCCGGTCATGATTGCAGGTTACACCTCCGAGTGGCCTATGTTTTGCCGAAGTGTTGATTCATTTCCGTTCCGACAAATTTCAGGCGCTCGATATGTCCTATTTTAGCAAAGGTCATGCCGGATTTTTCCGTGAACTTTTGCATGACTTGTGCCAGAAGATGTAGGAAATATCGAGTGCCCCGGATTTGTGTGTTGAGTATCCTGGTAGTTTTCTTCGATCGATTTTCAATTAATGTTTTAACTATGAACATAGGAAATGTCTGACGACGAAAAGGATTTCGGTATTTGCAAATACTGCAAAGACGAGCGCGGCCTGTGCGACGGAATCTTCCTAGATGATGATAGGCGCTTCAGCATCAAGCTGGATGAGAACTTCGAAGTGGATACAATAAGTCACAATGACAAGTCTTTTTTCGTAATTAAGCATGACATTTGCTTCATTTGCTTCAACTTATAATTTAAGCATGACAAGTCTTTTTTACTATTCTACTAGCGTATCCCCTTCCATGCAAGAGTTTTTGTATTGAATAAGATAGGTTTCAGTCGTATTATGCAGGAAAAGAAAGTTTACTTGAAGATCGAGCATGGTTATATTTTCCACGCAAAATTATACAATTCAGACGACTACACCTATTTTGGATGCAAAACATGGCGAGCGCTATGCAAGAATTATGCATTTGAGCCTCATATGGTTATCACCTTTGATATTCGTCCGGAAGATGATATTGAAGGTAATACCGACATCTGGGTCGATGTGCAGACGCCTCCAGTTATACCATTATGTAAGTTTCTGAACCATATTTATGTCTTTGATATTGTTTATTCAAAAATAGTTGACAACTAATTTGTATTGTCAGCTTATTTCGGTGCAAGCAAACATGTCCAGCACTTGGTAGACAGGACCTACTACTGTCCCGAGGCTGAACTAAACTGCGAGGAGCTAAGTCATTATGTTTCATGGCTTGAGGATCTTGATACTGTCAAGACAAATTTTCTTCCTGCATTTAGAAATGTTAGTACTGAAAACGTGCGACCAATAGTGTTCGTAATGAACTACGGTCACATCTATTTAGGAAGGATGGTAAGATTTTTACTATTTGTCCTCAGTGCATCTTTTCCATACATTATTTTTGAAGCTAAACTTCATTGCTAAGTATGTTACCATATGATGTTCTTCAACAGGGACTCCCGATGAATGTTGTGCCTTATGGGATCGACACTAAAGGTACCATGAGTATTATTAGCTTACGGCCAAGATATCCTACAGATTACTTTAGTGCATTCAAGATTAGCGACGGATGCTTAATAGTGCAAGACTGGAACAAATGTTTGATGGAGAAGCGCGGAGAAGTACTCGGGGGCAGCAAACAGATGCGCTACCCACGATTAGGAGACAGGTTCATCTGCATGCTCCACCTTGATCAAGGAGGAGAGCTACACATGTTTTATGTTATTTTACCTAAGAGAGAGCAGCAGGAGTGATTAGCTAGCTAGAAATGAGTTTGAGGATGATGATGTGCTACACTATTACTATGATGATAAAATAGCTAGTGTTGGTGGTAATGACTATGATGATTATTATTAGCTAGTGTTAGTAGTGATTAAATAAATACTGTTGGTGGTAATGACTATGATGATGATTAAATAGCTTGTGCTGGCGGATTAGATTCAAGTGGAGGCAACATGTGGTGCACATCGAAAGTACTACTAGTCCAAACTGATCAAGTTTGGATTAGTAGTATACTTTTGACATGCACCACTATTGCCTCCACTTGAACCTAATCCACCTTTATTTTACACACTGTTATGGACATAATGATGTAAACCTCATAACTGGTACTGTACCAATATTTGTACGATGGCGCATAAATACACTAAAAATAAAAAAAGAATACTAGTAGCGATGGAGAGAAAACACGCTGCCAGTAGTTACATTAGCAGTAGCGTGGGAGTGAACAAACGCTACAGCTATTTGTCCTAGCAGTAGCGCGTGCGGGCACGCGTTACTGCTAAGCAATAGCTGTAGCGCCTTATTAGTAGTGCGCCTACCCGCGCTACTAGTGAGCACAAAACTAGCGCTACTGCTAGGGTTTTCCCTAGTAGTGGGTAGGTTTGTAACATTCCAAATTGAAATTTTTTCAATTTGAAATGTTATACATTAGATCATCTGCATATCATATTTTATTGCTATTGGCCTGATCTAGAAATTCTACGCAACTCAAGGACCCACAGAGAGAGTTGGGGATTTCGTTATTTTCATATTTGAGTTTTCTCAAATTTTGAAAATAGCATCATTTGATTTTATTTATTTTATCTTCAATTATTTCTATTATAAAAATATGAGAGAGGGAATAAAATGAATTTCCCAAAATAAAGAAATATTGAGGATTTAATAAAAAAATCAAATAACATTTTATTTCGGAGTTTTTGGCTAGTTCTTTTTGAATTTAGGAAAAATTGCACGTTTCTCAAAACTGCATTTTAGAGCCAAGAAAATGTTCATCTCGTTCTAAATATTTTATTTAGGCGGTGAAAATTTAATTTGGCATTTTTAGAGTTTTAAAAAAAAGTACCGCGCGCCCGACTGTGTCGAAGGCCTAGCCGAGCCAGGCCAGGCCCGCGCCGCCGCCGCCGTTCCCTGTGGGAGTCCGACCCGCCGTCGCCTCGAGTCCGGCCGGGACACGCCTCTCGAGGCCGACCCCGACCCGGCGCCCCCTTCCCCAAGCCGCCGACGCCCCCCACCTCTCTTAAATACCGCCCGCCGCCGCCGCCTCACCCCGCCACCCCGACCCGCCCCGCCTCCCGCAGCAGCCGCGCCGCCCGCCGCCGACGCCACCCCACCCCGCCGGAGCCCCGAGTTCCGCCGGTTTCCAACGAGGTAGCCGCCGTCCGCCGCCGGTTTTCGGAACAAAACCGATTCGGTTTTTTTGAAAACCCTAGGTTTTTTATTTAGATCGGTTTTTTTTGTTTTTTCTCGGTTCACTTATTTAGCGAGCGTTCGCTTGTTCGTTCGTTTTAACGGACGAGTTCACCGTTTAGTTTCAGTTAACGATCGTTCGTTCATTAATCTATTCGTTAATTTTTCTTTTTCTCGGATTTTCCGCGATTATATCTGATCGTGATTTCTGATCCGATTTTCTTTTTAGTATAACTTTTCTCTCGTTTATCGGAATCAGGCGATTCAAGCGCCTAGAGTTTCGTTTCGAAACCCTCTTTCCATTTAACCAACTCAGACAAGTTTTTTCTTCTTTAAAATTTGACTTAAGTCCAGATGAGTAAACGAAGCTTGTTTCTTTCGCCGTTTGACTTTCGTTGTTTCGTTCGATTTGTTCCTTTTTGCAAATCGGAGTTCTTAAGTTGGACTTTCTGGTTAGATCTCTTATTTGAATTTTACCTGTACATTAGATGAGTGCTTATTGTATGCTTGTTTGTTTGTGTTAGAGTACCCGGAGTACGCTGCTTGCTACTTCGAATCTCTAGGTTTCACGGATCATCAGCAAGGCAAGTAACACTTTGATCATACCTCCTTACTACCCAGTTTTATTGCATTAGATCAATCCTCAAAAAATTGCATGAATAGGATCTGAATAAATTGTGGGTTGGGAAGTAGATGAGGTAGTACCTATACACCTGTTTATTATGAAACCTTTGGGAGTTACTTCTATGTTTGCTTATGCCATGCTATGCTAGTAGACGTGGATTGGGTGAGTGTATCCATGACAGATGTGAGATTGTTATTTAATGGTTTACTTAAGGTGGCAACTTTAACAAACATCTTGGTGGATTGAGGCACCTGGGTATTCCAGCGATTGCCTGTTTTTCTTTATGGTCCGCCACCCAGGCTCAAAGGGATCATGAGATTATTCATTCTAGAAACTTCCGTGTGCAGCCACAAGCTACTATGGGCTCTAGCATAGTTGATTAAGTCATGCGAACTCTTACAGTGGTAGACTAGCAGATGTAGGGGAAAGTAGGTGTAACGGTCTACCCGATCGTAAGGTGCTAGCACTTCTGAAAGACTATGTCTCGGTCATCCGTTTCTCAAACACCATGTAGTGCGAGAATCCCAATGGAGGATATCGAGTCTTGTGGGGAAAAGTGCGCAAACCTCTGCAGAGTGTATAAACTAATCATGATTAGCCGTGTCCCCGGTTAAGGACGTCTTGAGTATCTAGTACTTGGATTATCATGTGAATCTCATCATGTGACTTTAATTAATTTTGTTGGGTTTTAATAATGATGCTTAATTGGCATTGAGAGGGTGTCTACACTCTCAATGTTTAACAACCACCATGTTAGTTATATAAAATTTATTCCTTTGCAGTAGGGAAAAATTGGTTTTACACAAAACTGTAACCATAGAGCTTTCCACCAGCCATATATGCATGTAGTATATCCTATTTTGTTCATTACTCTCTATGTGTTACATTGCCAGCATATTCCATGTGCTGACCCATTTTTGGGCTGCAACGTTCATGTTGCAGATTTTTCAGACGACGAGTAAGGTGCCTTAGGTCGTGGTTCTATACTCAGTGATGCCGTTGGAGTTGATGGACTCACTTATCTTCCAAGCCTTACGCTGTTATGTTTATTAGATGGCCTTAAGCCATATCATTTGCAATAAGTTCTGTTTGGAGGCATTCAATGTAATAAGTGTGTGATTGCTACTCTGTTATAAATCCTTCAAGTACTGTGCGTGTCAGCATTACTGATCCAGGGATGACGCTGAAGCAGAGAGATCGGACTGTATGAGGTCTGGTCGCTACATTATCCCTATACATCATGTCATCCTGCCTAATGCGTTACTTTGTTCTTATGAACTTAATACTCTAGATGCATGCTGGATAGCGGTCGATGTGTGGAGTAATAGTAGTATATGCAAAATCATTTCGGTCTACTTGTCGCAGACGTGATGCCTATATACATGATCATGCCTAGATATTCCCATTAGTATTCGCTTTTCTATCAATTGCTCAAAAGTAATTTGTTCAACCACCATAGAATTTGCTATCTTGAGAGAAGCCACTAGTGAAACCTATGGCCCCCGGGTCTATCTTCCATCACATTATTTCCATATCAATTTGCTATTTCTATTACCGTTTATTTTGCAATCTTTATTTTCCAATATATATCATAAAAATACCAAAAATATTTATCTTATTATCTTTATCAGATCTCACTATCGCAAGTGACCATGAAGGGATGGACAACCCCTTTATCTCTTTGGTTGCGAGGTTCTTGTTTGTTTGTGCAGGTACTAGGTGACTTGTGTGTTACCTCCTACTGGATTGATACCTTGGTTCTCAAAAACTGAGGGAAATACTTACGCTACTATGCTGCATCACCCATTCCTCCTCAAGGGAAAACTAACGCATGCTCAAGAGGTAGCAAGTAGGTAAATGATAAAAGAAAGATAATTTTTGATGTGGAATGCTACCTAGCATAAACTTGATCATATATGAAATCATGGCATGAATATTAAGACATAAGTGATTCAAAGAAATAGTTTATAATTTGACATAAAGACATCAATACTGAGGCATCCCAACAAACAATCTTGTCTTCCAAAATATCAACGCCAAAGAAAGTGATCCCTACAAAATCATATAGTCTTGTCATGCTCTGTCTTCTTAACACAAAGTATTTGTCATGCACAACCCCGATGACAAGGTGAGCAATTGGTTCATACTCTTTAGAGCGCTTCAGCTTTTTCAACCGTCACGCAATACATGAGCGCAAGCCATGGATATAGCACTATAGGTGAAATAGAGTATGATGATAGGGGTAAACATAGAGAAGACAAAAAAGTAAGAAAGTCTCACATCGACACGGCTAACCAATGGGCTATGGAGATGCCCATCGATTGATATCAACGTGAGGAGTAGTGATTGCCATGCAACGAATGCACTAAGAGCTATAAGTGTATGAAAGCTCAATATGAAAACTGAGTGGGTGTGCATCTAATCCTATAATGATAAATTCCCACTAGTATACGAAAGTGACAACATAGGAGACTCTCATATGAAAAACATGGCTCTCTTTGCTTATTTTTTTTCTTTTTTTATTTTTTCTTTCTTTTTTTCTTTTTTTCCTTTTCTTTTTCTCTCATTGTCCGGAGTCTCATCCCAACTTGTGGGGAAATCATAGTCTCCATCATCCTTTCCTCACTGGGCACTGCTCTAAAAATGAATAATGATGATCATCACACTTCTATTTACTTGTAACTCAAAAGAAATAAAAATTACATCTCGATACCTATGACAAAGTATGACTCTATATGAATGCCTCTGGTATGTGCCAGGATGTGCAATGATATAGCGTAACATGCATGAAAATGATGAACGGTGGCTGAGCCACAACTACTATGTTAGCTATATGATCATGCAAAGCAATATGACAATGAATACTCAAGTCATCAAACGGAAGTGGTGGAAGTTGCACAGCAATATATCTCGGAATGGCCATGGAAAAGACATAATAGGTAGGTATGGTAGCTGTTTTGAGGAAGATATAATAAGGCTTATGTGTGATAGAGCGTATCATATCACGGGGTTTGGATGCACCTACGAAGTTCGCACCACGGCTCGATGTGAGAAAGGGCAATGCACGGTACCGTAGAGGCTAGCAAATTGTGGAAAGGTAAGAGTGCGTATAATCCATGGACTCACATTAGTCATAAAGAACTCGTATACTTATTGCAAAACTTTATTAGCCCTCGAAGCAAAGTACTACTACACATGCCCCTAGGGGGATAGATTGGTAGGAAAAGACCATCGCTCGTCCCCGACCGCCACTCATATGGAAGACAATCAATAATAAATCATGCTCCAACTTCATAGCATAACGAGAGACTATACGTGCATGCTTCGGGAATCACAAACCGTAACACCAATATTCTTACTAACCACAACCGTTTACTAGTACCTCCCACATATTCCATCTCTATATCACAAAACTATTGCAAGGAATCAAACATATCATATCCAGTGATCCATAAGTTTTATGTAGGATTTTATGACTAACCATGCAAGTGACCAATTCCTTTTGACTCTCTAAATAGATATAAGTGAAGCAAGAGAGTTTAATTCTTTCTACAAAAGACCATGCTCTAATAAATATAAGTGAAGCAGAAGAGCATTCTTCAAACAACGGTTTTCTATGTGAAGAGAAACAGGCAATCCAAACTTCAAATGATATAAGTGAAGCACATGAAGCATTCTATAAAGCCATACTCAAAAGATATAAATGAAGTGCAATGATCATTCTATAAATCAACCATGGAATATCTCATACCAGCCTGGTGCATAAAATAAAAATGACAATTAAATGCAAAGGACGCTCCAACATTTGCACATATCACATGAATGAAACGAATCCGAAAACATACTGATACTTGTTGAAGAAAGATGGGATGCCTTCCGGGGCATCCCCAAGCTTAGATGCTTGAGTCTGCTTGAATATTTACTTGGGGTGCCTTCGGTATCCCCAAGCTTGAGCTCTTGCCTCTCTTCCTTCTCCTCATATCGAGACCTCCTCGATCTTCGAACACTTCATCCACACAAAACTTAACCGAACTTTTAGGGGCGGGGTTAGTGAATATGGCAATGAAATCCCATCATGTACCGCTGTAACATTATTATATAATTATAAAAAAACATTACCCAGTGTATTCTATCACAATTATATGGCCCCAAGTCAAGGAGGCTTCTACAAGAATTCAAACATACACAAATAATGAAGCTATAACAGCAATCTGTGAAAACAGGACAGTCTGTAAACATTTAAACATCCACGATACTTATGTAACTCAAAAAAATATGAAAAATTAGCACAAAATAAACATTTTGTATAGAAAGACAGTGCAAAAAGTTTCAAAACCATTTGATGTTCCAATAAAAAATATGTAAAATCAAGCACTACAGCCAAAGTTTCTGTTTTGCACCGCACAAACCAACAAGCAATCTAAACATCCTAACGATAAATCTTGGCACATTATTTTTATAATAAAATGGAATTGTACAAGGGGATAATTATTTTTGTGAGAATCTTCATGAAAATTCTACATTGTTTCCATGAGCATGAACACAAGTGTTCAAGGTCGACCCTCACTTCTTCAATGCATAACTTCCAATCGCTTCTCTTTTGTGAAAAAAGTTTTTAAGTTCCCCTCTATATTTTTTTGTTTTTCAACTTTATGAAAGCACTCAATAGAAATAAATGACTCTCTAAAACTTCTGGGTTGTCCCCGTGGCAGCGCTTTCTTTAAAGCCATTAAGCTACGCATAAAGTGCTCAAGTAATGAATCCACCCGGATCCCAAGGTATATCAAAGCCAATTTTAATTAAAATGATTTGGCACTTAGTAATGATCACAAAGCCACATATATCATGCAATGACGAAGTCTAACTCTCTTCCTATGCATCGGCATGTCATACAAGAACAATTCATGCACATCAAGTAAAGGCCAATACATAGCATAAGCAGTTTCTTGCAATTTGTTCGTGTTGGAAACATATAGAGGCGGAGATGTAGTTCCTCTCTCATAATAATTGGAAATAGGAGCAGAAAGCACATGCATATTACATTCACCAAAATCATCTTGTGCAGCGGTAAAAGGCAACCCATCAATATAATCCTTAACAAGAGCAAACTTCTCCGATATAGTGTAGTTGGGAGAATTCAAAAAGATAATATGGCTATCATGTGTGGGTGCGATAGGAACAATTTCATGTTTAACATAAGGAACAATAGCAAGTTCATCTCCATAAGCATCATTCATATTGGCATCTTGGCCACAAACATAACAAGCATCAAGTTCAACAAAAAGGGATATTTCAAAAGAATCAATGGGATCATAGCAAACATCATTCGGTAAGAACAACTGGGCATTAAATAATGTATGAGTTGAAAGGTTACTCTAATTAGAAGGTGGGCACAGGTAGCTAATCCGTTCTTCCTCCGTTTGTTCTTCGCCCTCCTCCTCATATTTTTCATCCAATGAGCTCATAGTTTCATCAATTTCTTCTTCCATAGACTCCTGTAAAATATTAGTCTTTTCTTGGACAGTGGAGTTATTCTCAATAAATACATCAATATCGTATTGTATTTATAATTATCATAGCAATATTTAAGGATAGCAAGATTTTCAGGTCTATAAACTCAATCATCAAAATCTTCAAACTTTTCAAACAAAGATCCAATTTCATATGCACCCTTAAAAGCAACAAATTCTTCTATTCGTTCCACATCATAATAATCATATATACCTCTAGCATAAGAAGCGAAGGTTTCATTACCATTAAATTCGCATAAATAGGGAAGGTGTGGAACCTCAATCTTAGAGCAACAAGTATAATCATATCTCAAGCATAGACTCCAAGCATACCATTGCAACATTTCAATTTGATCCCATAAAAGTTTTCCCTTTTGAGTCAAGCGGTAATCCCTAAAGTATTCACGTTGGTCCAACGTTACACCCATTATCAAGTTGAATGGGGTTTTCTCAGGATTATCAAAGTAGTGCATAATATTTTTCACATAACGAGCATCGAGGGTTTTAGGAGGTTCCCCATCTCCATGAGTAGCAAGTACCACTATTTTTTTGGTGTTTTGTGTTCCATATCCATAACTAAAGATAGAGAACAACTTAGAACACGAAATAAAAACTACTTAGTGATAAAGCAAACAAGCACACATGAGAATATTCACGCCACGCTATAACTCCCCGGCAACGGCGCCAGAAAAAGGTCTTGATAACCGACAAAGTATAGGGGATCGTTTGTAGCCTTCTTCGATAAATAAGAGTGTAGAACCTAACGAGGAGCTAAAGGCAAAACAAATATTCCCTCAAGTTCTATCGACCACCGATACAACTCTACGCACACTTGATGTTTGCTTTACCGGAAACAAGTATGAAACTATTTTGTAGGTGTGATGCTAGAACTATTTTGCAAGAATAAAACTAGAAGTACTTTGCAAGATAATAAAAGTTAGGTGTTTAGTAAAAGGGTTTGTGTCAACAAGAAAGTTATTTGTCCCTAGCCAATCGATAAAAAGTACCGGTAATCATTCTTGCATCTTTATATGAGGGAGAGGCATGAGCTATCATACTTTCTCTACTTGGATCATATGCACTTATGATTGGAACTCTAGCAAGCATCCACAACTACTAAAGATCATTAAGGTCGTGAAACCCAACCATATAATTACGTATCAATTCCTCTTTATTCCCATACGTCATACCCCACCTACTCGGGTTTAAGTTTCTATCACTCTCGTAACCTACCATAAGCGAACCATGAACATACTGCAACACCCTACAGCGGGGGCCCCTCACGTTTGCGTGAGAACGGAGGGCACCGTAGGACAGCACCATAAATAAAATATACAATCATACCAACCAAGATCACGATTAACCCACAGGACAAAACAGATCTACTCAAACAACACAGGATAACTATAGATCATTGGGAAATAATATATGGAGTTGAGAACCATATTTAAGTAGAGATTACAGCGGGGGGGGGGGGAGGTGTTACACCTCTGCATAGAGCGGGAGAAAGTTGGTGTTGACGGTAGCAAGATTGTTGATGTAGATCGCCGTCCCGATCGTTGCCCCTGTGGCACTCTGGCGCCACCGGAAGCGAGGGGGAGAGAACCCCCGTACTTCTTCTTCATCTTGGCCTCCCCCCTAGATGGGGAGGAGAGTTACCCCTCTGGTCCTTGGTCTCCATGGCGGCGGAGGGGCGGGAGCCCCTCCGAGATTGGATCTCCCTCTCTGTTCTCTTCTGTTTCGTGTTCCCCAGATCTGGCCGAAAACCGTTTCTTATATTCCCGGAGATGCGTAACTCCGATTGCGCTAAATTTTTTACACGATTGTTTCCATAAATTATCTCTCTTGCTCCAAAAGAAGGGCCCCATCCGACCTTCAAGGAGGGCATAAGAAACCTGGGCGCGACGAGGGGTGCTTGGCGCGCCCTGGTGGGTTATGGGCACTGTGGGCCCCCATTTGCGTTGATTCCACGTCCTAAAAATCACATATATTCCAAAATAATTCTACTTACATTTTTTATCACGTTTGGACTTCGTTTGATATGGATTTTCTACGAAACAAAAACATGCAACAAACAGGAACTAACACTGGGCACTGGATAAGTAAGTTAGTCCAAATAAATCATATAAAAAGTTGCCAAAAGTATGTAAAAGTTGTATAATATTGGCATGAAACAATCAGAAAATTATAGATACGATGGAGATGTATCAGTACCTCCTTGCTAAACTTACAGCAAGGCACACATCAGGTCTGGTACGCAGCATTGCATACGTGATAGAACCTATGGCTGAGGCGTAGGGAATGACTTTCATTTTCTCTCTATCTTCTGAAGTGGTCGGGCATTGAGTCTGACTCAACTTCACACCTTGTAACACAGGCAAGAACCCTTTCTTTGACTGATCCATTTTGAACTTCTTCAAAACTTTATCAAGGTATGTGCTTTGTGAAAGTCCAATTAAGCGTCTTGATCTATCTCTATAGATGTTGATGCACAATATATAAGCAGCTTCACCAAGGTCTTTCATTGAAAAAAAATCTTATTCAAGTATCCTTTTATGCTATTCAGAAATTATGTATCATTTCCAATCAACAATATGTCATCTACATATAATATTATAAATGCTACAGAACTCCCACTCACTTTCTTGTAAATACAGGCTTCTCCAAAAGTCTGTATAAAACCATATGCTTTGATCACACTATCAAAGCGTATATTTCAACTCCAAGAGGCTTGCACCAGTTCATAAATGGATCGCTGTAGCTTGCACACTTTGTTAGCACCTTTAGGATCGACAAAACCTTCTGGTTGTATCATATACAACTCTTCTTTAAGATATCCATTAAGAAATGCAGTTTTGACGTCCATTTGCCAAATTTCATAATCATAAAATGTGGCAATTGCTAACATGATTCGGACAGACTTAAGCATCACTACTGGTGAGAAGGTCTCATCATAGTCAACTCCTTGAACTTTTCGAAAACCTTTCACAGCAAGTCGAGCTTTGTAGATAGTAACATTACCGTCAACATCAGTCTTCTTCTTGAAAATCCATTTATTCCCTATGGCTTGGCGATCATCGGGCAAGTCAACCAAAGTCCACACTTTGTTCTCATACATGGATCCCATCTCAGATTTCATGGCCTCAAGCCATTTTGCGTAATTTGGGCTCATCATCACTTCCTCATAGTTCGTAGGTTCGTCATGGTCAAGTAACATGACCTCGAGAATAGGATTACCGTACCACTCTGGTGCGGACCGTACTCTGGTTAACCTACGAGGTTCGGTAGTAACTTGATCTGAAGTTTCATGATCATCATCATTAGCTTCCTCACTAATCGGTGTAGGAATCACTGGAACTGATTTCTGTGATGAACTACTTTCCAATTCGGGAGAAGGTACAATTACATCATCAAGTTCTACTTTCCTCCCACTCACTTCTTTCGAGAGAAACTCCTTCTCTAGAAAGGATCCATTCTTAGCAACGAATATCTTGCCTTCGGATCTGTGATAGAAAGTGTACCCAAAAGTTTCCTTTGGGTATCCTATGAAGACACATTTCTTTGATTTGGGTTTGAGCTTATCAGGTTGAAGCTTTTTCACATAAGCATCGCAGCCCCAAACTTTAAGAAACGACAGCTTAGGTTTCTTGCTAAACCACAGTATAAACAACCATACGAGGTAAAATAAGGCTCCGATGAAAGTGTTAACCAAACTAAGAGCATCTTCAGCCGTCTCAACGGATTTAGATGGTGTCCTATTTAACGTGAATGCAGCTATCTCTAAAGGATAACCCAAAACGATAGCGGTGAATCGGTAAGAGCCATCATAGATCGCATCATATCTAATAAAGTACGGTTATGACGCTCAGGCACACCATTATGCTGTGGTGTTTCAGGTGGTGTGAGTTGCGAAACTATTCCACATTGTTTCAAAGGAAGACCAAACTCATAACTCAAATATTCACCTCCACGATAAGATCATAGAAACTTTATTTTCTTGTTACGATGATTTTCCACTTCACTCTGAAATTTTTTAAACTTTTCAAATGTTTCATACTTATGTTTTAGTAAGTAGATATACCCATATCTTCTCAAATCATCTATGAAGGTCAGAAAATAACGATACCCGTCGTGAGCCTCAACACTCATCGGACTGCATACATCAGTATGTATTATTTCCAATAAATCAGTTGCTCGTTCCATTGTTCCGGGGAACGGAGTCTTAGTCATCTTGACCATGAGGCATGGTTCGCAAGCATCAAGTGATTCCAAAAGCCCATCAGCATGTAGTTTCTTCATGCGCTTTACACCAATATGACCTAAACGGCAATGCCACAAATAAGTTGCACTATCATTATTAACTTTGCATCTTATGGCTTCAATATTATGAATATGTGTATCACTACAATCGAGATTCAACAAAAATAGACCACTCATCAAGGGTGCATGACCATAAAAGATATTACTCATATAAATAGAACAACCATTATTCTCCGATTTAAAAGAATAACCGTCTCGCATCAAACAAGATCCAAATATAATGTTCATGCTCAACGCTGGCACCAATTATTCAGGTCTAAAGCTAATCCCGAGTGTAGATGTAGAGGTAGTGTTTCGACGGCAATCACGTCGACTTTGGAACCATTTCCCACGCGCATCGTCACCTCGTCCTTAGCCAATGTTCGTTTAATCTGTAGCCCCTATTTTGAGTTGCAAATATGAGCAACAGAACCAATATCAAATACACAGGCTCTACTACGAGCATTAGTAAGTTACACATCAATAACATGAATATCAAATATACCTTTTGTTGGGGAACGTAGTAATTTCAAAAAATTTCCTACGCACACTCAAGATCATGGTGATGCATAGCAACGAGAGGGGGAGAGTGTGATCTACGTACCCTTGTAGATCGACTGCGGAAGCGTTGACGCAACGTAGAGGAAGTAGTCGTACGTCTTCCCGATCCGACCGATCCAAGCACCGTTACTCCGGCACCTCCGAGTTCTTAGCACACGTACAGCTCGATGATGCTCCCCGGGCTCAGATCCAGCAAAGCTTCGGAGATGAGTTCCGTCAGCACGACGGCGTGGTGACGATGATGATGTTCTACCGACGCAGGGCTTCACCTAAGCACCGCAACGAGATGACCGAGGTGGAATATGGTGGAGGGGGGCACCGCACACGGCTAAGGAACAATCACGAGGATCAACTTGTGTGTCCTAGGGTGCCCCCTGCCTCCGTATATAAAGGATCCAAGGGGGGGGGTGCGGCCGGCCCTAGAGGAGGCGCGCAGGAGGAGTCCTACTCCTACCGGGAGTAGGACTCCCCTCCCTTTTCCTTGTCCAAGTAGGAGAGGTGGAAGGAGAGAAGGAAAGGGGGGGCGCCGCCCCTCCCTCCTTGTCCAATTTGGACTAGGGGGAGAGGGGGCGCGCGGCCTGCCCTGGCAGCCCCTTCCTCTTCTCCACTTTAGGCCCATGAGGCCCATTAACCCCCCGGGGGGTTCTGGTAACCCCCCGGTGCTCCTGTTTTATCCGAAACTTCCCCGGAACGCTTCCGGTGTCCGAATATAGTCATCCAATATATCAATCATTATGTCTCGACCATTTCGAGACTCCTCGTCATGTCCGTGATCACATCCGGGACTCCGAACTAACTTCGGTACATCAAAATGCATAAACTCATAATAACTGTCATCGTAACGTTAAGCGTGCGGACCCTACGGTTCGCGAACAATGTAGACATGACTGAGACAAATCTCCGGTCAATAACCAATAGCGGGACCTTGATGCCCATATTGGCTCCTACATATTCTACGAAGATCTTTATCGGTCAGACCGCATAACAACATACGTTGTTCCCTTTGTCATCGGTATGTTACTTGCCCGAGATTCGATCGTCGGTATCCAATACCTAGTTCAATCTCGTTACCGGCAAGTCTCTTTACTCGTTCTGTAATACATCATCTCGCAACTAACTTATTAGTTGTAATGCTTGCAAGGCTTATGTGATGTAGGCCCAGAGATACCTCTCCGACAATCGGAGTGACAAATCCTAATCTCGAAATACGCCAACCCAACATCTACCTTTGGAGACACCTGTAGAGCTCCTTTATAATCACCCATTTACTTTGTGACGTTTGGTAGCACACAAAGTGTTCCTCCGGCAAACGGGAGTTGCATAATCTCATAGTCATAGGAACATGTATAAGTCATGAAGAAAGCAATATCAACATACTAAACGATCGGGTGCTAAGCTAATGGAATAGGTCATGTCAATCAGATCATTCACCTAATGATGTGATCCCGTTTAATCAAATAACAACTCTTTGTTTATGGTTAGGAAACATAACCATCTTTGATTAACGAGCTAGTCAAGTAGAGGCATACTAGTGACACTCTGTTTGTCTATGTATTCACACATGTATTATGTTTCCGGTTAATACAATTCTAGCATGAATAATAAACATTTATCATGATATAAGGAAATAAATAATAATTTTATTATTGCCTCTAGGGCATATTTCCTTCACCTTTCACTTTGCCATCCTTCTTATCCACCAAATACTTGGGGTAGTTCCGCTTCCAGTGACTAGTCCCTTTGTAGTAGAAGCACTCAGTCTCAGGCTTAGGTCCAGACTTGGGTTTCTTCCCTTGAGCAGCAACTTGCTTGTTCTTCTTCTTGAAGTTCCCCTTCTTCCCTTTGCCCTTTTTCTTGAAACTAGTGGTCTTGTTAACCATCAACACTTCATGCTCACTCTTGATTTCTACCTCTGCAGCCTTTAGCATTGCGAAGAGCTCAGGAATAGTCTTCTCCATCCCTTGCATATTATAGTTCATCACGAGGCCTTTATAGCTTGGTGGCAGTGATTGAAGAACTCTATCAATGACACTATCATCAGGAAGATTTAACTCCCAGCTGAGTCAAGTGGTTATGATACCCAGACATTTTGAGTATATGTTCAATGACAAAACTATTCTCCTCCATTTGGCAGCTGTAGAACTTGTTGGAGACATCACATCTCTCAACTCGGGCATTTGCTTGAAATATTAACTTCAACTCCTGGAACATCTCATATGCCCCATGACGTTTGAAACATCTTTGAAGTCCCGATTCTAACCCGTAAAGCATGGCACATTGAACTATCGAGTAGTCATCAGCTTTGCTCTGCAAGATGTTCCTAATGTCCGGAGTTGCTCCTGCAGCGGGTCTTGCACCTAGCGGTGCTTCCATGACATAATTCTTCTGTGCAGTAATGAAGACAATCCTCATGTTACGGACCCACTCCGTGTAGTTGCTACCATCATCTTTCAACTTAGCTTTCTCTAGGAACGCATTAAAATTCAAGGGAACGGTAGCACGGGCCATTGATCTACAACAACATAGATATGCAAAAAGTATCAAGTACTAAGTTTATGATAAATTAAAGTTCAATTAATCATATTACTAAAGAACTCCCACTTAGATAGACATCCCTCTAGTCATCTAAATGATCACGTGATCCATATGAACTAAACCATGTCCGATCATCTCGTGAGGTGGAGTAGTTTTCAATCATGAACATCACTATGTTGATCATATCTACTATATGATTCATGTTCGACCTTTCAGTCTCAGTGTTCCGAGGCCATATTTGCATATGCTAGGCTCGTCAAGTTTAAGCCGAGTATTATGCATGTGCAAAACTGGCTTGCACCCGCTGTATGTAAACGTAGAGCTTATCACGCCCGATCATCACGTGGTGTCTCGGCATGACGAACTGTAGCAACGGTGCATACTCAGGGAGAACACTTATACCTTGAAATTTAGTGAGGGATCATCATACAGTGTTACCGCCGTACTAAGCAAAATAAGATGCATAAAGGATAAACATCACACGCAATCAAAATATGTGACATGATATGGCCATCATCATCTTGTGCCTTTGATCTCCATCTCCAAAGCACCGTCATGATCTCCATCGTCACCGGCTTGACACCTTGATCTCCATCGTAGCATCATTGTCGTATCGCCAACTATTGCTTCTACGACTATCGCTACCTCTTAGTGATAAAGTAAAGCAATTACATGGCGATTGCATTTCATACAATAAAGCGACAACCATAAGGCTCCTGCCAGTTGCCGATAACTTTTACAAAACATGATCATCTCATACAACAATTTATATCTCATCACGTCTTGACCATATCACATCACAACATGCCCTGCAAAAACAAGTTAGACGTCCTCTACTTTGTTGTAGCAAGTTTTACGTGGCTGCTACGGGCTTCTAGCAAGAACCGTTCTTACCTACGCATCAAAACCACAACAATTTTTCGTCAAGTGTGCTATTTTAACCTTCAACAAGGACCGGTCATAGTCAAACTCGATTCAATTAAATTTGGAGAAACAGACACCCGCTAGCCACCTGTGTGCGAAGCACGTCAGTAGAACCAGTCTCATAAACGCGGTCATGTAATGTCGGTCCGGGCCGCTTCATCCAACAATACCGCCAAATCCAAGTAAGACGTTGGTGGTGAGCAGTATGACTATTATCGCCCACAACTCTTTGTGTTCTACTTGTGCATATCATCTACGCATAGACCAGGCTCGGATGCCACTGTTTGGGAACGTAGTAATTCAAAAAAATTCCTACGATCACGCAAGATCTATCTAGGAGATGCATAGAAACGAGACGGGAGAGTGTGTCCACGTACCCTCGTAGACCGAAATCGGATGTGTTTAGTAACGCGGTTGATGTAGTCGAACGTCTTCACGATCCAACCGATCCAATTACCGAACGTACAAGACCTCCGTGTTCAGCACACATTCAGCACGATGACGTCCCTTGTGCTTTTGATCCAGTAGAGGGTCGAGGGAGAGTTCCATCAGCACGATGGCGTGGCGACGGTGTTGGTGATGTGATCCACGTAGGGCTTCGCCTAAGCACTACGACAATATGACCGAGGTGGTAAACTGTTGAGGGGGGTACCGCACACGGCTAAGAAATAATTGTTGTGCCTTTGGGGTGCCCCCTGGCCATGTTTATGAAGGAGGGGGAGGAGGAGGCCGGCGGCCAAGGAGGCCGTGCAAGGGGGGAGTCTAACTAGGATTCCCAATCCTAGTTGGATTCCCTTTCCTATTCCAAGAGGGGGAAGGAGGGAAGGGAAAGAGTGGGTTGCGCCCCCTCCCCCTAGCCCAATTCGGACTGCCCTTGGGGGGGGCGCCACCCTCTGGCTGCCCTCTCCTACTCCCTTATGACCCATAACTTCCCCGGGGGGTGGGGGTCAGGTAACCCCTCGGTTCCCCGATAAATATCCGAAACGTCCCGAAATCTTTCCGGTGTCCAAATACCTTTATCCAATATATCAATCTTTACCTCTCGACCATCTCGAGACTCCTCGTCTTGTCCGTGATCTCATCAGGGACTCCGAACAAACTTTGGTCACCAAAACACATAACTCATAATACAAATTCTCATCGAACATTAAGCGTGCGGACCCTACAGGTTCGAGAACTATGTAGACATGACCGAGACACATCTCTGGTCAATAAACAATAACATAACCTGGATGCTCATATTATCTCCTACATATTCTACGAAGATCTTTATCGGTCAAACCACATAACAACATACGTTATTCCCTTTATCATCGGTATGTTACTTGCCCGAGATGCGATCGTCGGTATCATCATACCTAGTTCAATCTCGTTACCGGCAAGTCTCTTTACTCGTTCCGTAATGCATCATCCCGCAACTAACTCATTAGTCACATTGCTTGCAAGGTTTATAGTGATGTGCATTACCGAGAGGGCCCAGAGATACCTCTCCGATACACGGAGTGACAAATCCTAATCTTGATCTCTATGCCAACTCAACAAACACCTTCAGAGACACCTGTAGAGCATCTTTATAATCACCCAGTGATGTTTGATAGCACACAAAGTGATTAACCGGTATTCGGGGGTTGCATAATCTAATAGTCTGAGGAATATGTATAAGTCATGAAGAAAGCAATAGCAATAAAACTAAGCAATCATAATGCTAAGCTAACGAATGGGTCTTGTCCACCACATCATTCTCTAATGATGTGATCCCATTCATTAATTGATAACACATGTCTATGGTCAGGAAACTTAACCATCTTTGATTAACGAGCTAGTCAAGTAGAGGCATACTAGGAACACTCTGTTTTGTCTATGTATTCACACATGTACTAAATTTCCGGTTAATACAATTCTAGCATGAATAATAAACATTTATCATGATATAAGGAAATATAAATAACAAATTTATTATTGCCTATTGGGCATATTTCGTTCGCCATCCCTGTCCCCATCCTCACCGCCGTCGATCGCCCATGCCGATCTCGTCGCTGGCACAGTCGTGGGAACGATTCCGACAATAATAAAGGATAGGGTAAACGAGCATGATCTATCGAGATGCATATGCGTGACACAGTGGTTTTAGTGAGTTCGGGCCTCTCATGGTGGAGATAACAGCCCTACGTCTCGTGCTCCGGAGAGACTTTGTTTTATCTGAGTATGTATCCGAAGATTACAATGTATGTGTGAGAGAGAGGAGAATGGATCCCCATGCATGAACTAAGTCATGAGACTAGTGACGAGAGAGAGAGAGAGAGAGAAGGAGCTAGAAGGAGAAGAATGAGGGCCTGCCCCTGAGTCTAGTGGTGGGGGTGGCTTCTTTAGAGTGCGGCACCCCCTCACCCCTTATGTTACAAGATGGAGCATGAATGCCATAATGTTAGCCTACTATTAGTATGATGCTTCAACTGCCTTGCCGACTGTTGGTCTTCGCATATCCGAGTGAATAATACTGCCGAGTGGATGCGTGCCATCCGACTGGATGGTACGTCGATATGTCCGAGTGGATAGTATGTATGAATGCGATTTATCTGGACCGACCTCATGTGTGGACCCCATGCTTTGTGATATTTTGACCCTTAGTGGGCCTACCCATTATGTGTGTCCCCAACAGGCACCACCGTGGTGAGCCTCTTGTTCTTATCTTTTTTAAAAGAAAAAAATTCTTACATGCATTGTATGATTTAGATAGCTACTATTATAATTTTCTTACTTGTATTATTGTTTGTTATTATATAGTGCCATGGTTTTGATATCCGTCCCGTCGGCTTTCGTCCGGTCTATGATTCGGATATGGTATATTATCTTTTATAACTATTTGTTTCATTTAGTGTTTATGACAATTATGCCCGGTCAGTCCGCCACGTATGACGCGACCCCACCCCGGATCACATTTTCTCTTTCTTTATTCATTCTTTTCTTTCTCTCTCTTCTTCTCCACCAATCTCGTGCAAGTGACTGGACATATGAGAAAAAACGAAGAAGTGTGGTTGCGCGGACGAAAAAGTAGAGGCTCATTAGGCACCCCAGGCTTTACACTTTATGCTTCCGGCTCGTATGTTGTGTGGAATTGTGAGCGGATAACAATTTCACACAGGAAACAGCTATGACCATGATTACGCCAAGCTATTTAGGTGAGACTATAGAATACTCAAGCTTGCATGCCTGCAGGTCGACTCTAGAGGATCTTCGGCGCAGCCGCGGATGAAGACAATCTCTTCATCTCAATGGGCCATGAAGATACCTTTTCGGTCCAGGAAAACGTCTATTCGGCCCCTGAGGGAACAAAGAGTGCCTGTTCGTCCATGGCGCGAATAAAAAGCCACTCGTCGGTCTACACGCGACCGGAGTGGGTTGTAAAACTGCAAATTCCGAATTTGGCCATGTAGCTTCAAGATTTTGTAAAGAAAAGAAAAATCTTGATCCTGGATGGCTAGGTCTGGGGATACAATCACCTCTCTAATCACGCATTCATAGGTTGGTTCTCAGTGAACCTTTACCACTCATATTTCTTAGCTTAAGGGTGACAAATCCAAGGAGTTCATTTTCTGTAATTTTGAAATAAAAACTGGTTAGATAGATTTAAGCACACAAGATAAATAGACAGACAGATAGACTTGTTTAAAAAGGAAAGCAATGGCGGTTTAACCTAGACTAAATAGAACCACGCACGTACGCTTTATTTTCTTACCAGAATCATCAACCTAAGCTAGGTTTACGTGAATCGTGATGGCGAAAGACCAGCGCCAGTCTGCATGGACGGACCTGCAACCGGATCTCCTGCTCCTCGTCCTCCACCACCTTACGTTCCTCTTGGACCGTGTCCGAGCAGGCGCAGTCTGCAGGCCGTGGCGCTCCGCCGCCAGCCTGTTGCCCCCGACGCGGCTCCCCTGGGTCGTGTTCGGCGACGGCACCCTCTTCGACCTCGCCAACGACAGCGCGCCGCACCCGCACTACCGCCTGCGTCTCCCCGATGACTGCTGGCGCTACAGCGCCGGCGAGGACATGCTGTTTCTCGTGCACCAGGGCGATGGCAGCTGCTCCCTCATGAACGCTCTCTCCGGTGACAGGACCGATCTCCCTGAGCTAGCTGCTATCTTGCGGACTTACAACCTCCGGCACCGAAAGCCAAACGAGCTCAGGCGCACCCCCCCATGACCCAGACGAGCCCACGATGGCTATAGGAAAGGTGGTGTTATCTTCGGCGCCGGAAGACCCCATCGTCGCCGTCCTGCTCGAAGACAAAATCATCGTTTCTACTTGCCGGCCGGCCGGAGAGAGCAACTCGTGCCTGGTAGTGTTGGCTCACGAGGCCGTCGACATTGCTCTGTTTCAAGGGCAGATCTACGCCCTCTCCACGACCCATGTCCTCTGGAACCTCAAGCTCATCAATGGTCACCTCGACACGCCAACGTCGCCTGGCGTCGAACCAAAAGTGCGGTGCGGTTTAGATTTGATAAAGAACCCGTGGTCATGGCAGCAACATGAGCAAGATGAAGAAGACGTTTTCAAGCAAGATGAAGAAGACGCTTTCGCTGATCCCCTGGTCGAGCTATATCTAGTTGAGTCTGGCGGCAAGCTCTTGATGGTGAAGCGATGGCTCCGCCGCCCATGGATGCCCTGCTTCCCGGAAGGTAGAAGAACTTTCTGCTTGCAGGTCTGGGAGGCAGACATGAGCGAAGGCCAGTGGAAGAAGTTGGACGACAGCCTAGAAGGTCGGGCGCTCTTTGTGAGCAGGCCTTGTTCTAAGTCTTTGCCCGCCGGTTATGGAGTTCGAGAAGATTGTATCTACTTCCTCAAGAAACTCTATGTGTGGAGGAAGCCAAAGGCACCTCTCGGCGACTCTGGCGTGTACAACATTAGAGACAAGACGTTCACCCCGTTGTTGCGTGAGTCGATGCCATCAATGCCGTGGAAGAGCGGGCGGTTTCCATCATGGTTTTTTCATGCCCAAGTTTAATCAAGTCATCAACTTATGCCAGCATTTATCTTTTAGTACAGTAGTTGTTTTCCTAATTGCTTGTCCAATGGTCCAAAATATAATCGTATGCATTTTTGTATGGTTATTGGGACAATGCCCATGAGTTGCAATGGGGTATAAATATTTACTCGGTATGTTAGCGTGATTTTCCTGCACATACTATTGTGATTGTGTAAATAAATATTTATTAAATTCTGCCTGTGATTTATCTTATAGTTTGATGTGAAGTTTTCTAAGTAAATAAAAGTGAAATTGGTTCAGAAGGTAAGTAATTAACATGATTGGTTATCATTCGGGGATGGTTGGATGAAAGGATGATGAGAAGAACAATGAAACATGGAATCTTACATTATTTTTAAATAGTAGAGAACAGATAGAGATTAACTGGTTTACATGTATAATTTCTAACTATATCTTGAATTTTACATCCTAGGGACTTCATATCGTTTACTCGATGTGTTTCGTTTCAGTAATATTTATTTGCACGTCCCTCCAGTTTCAATAGCTGGACTCATTTTGTTAGAAACACGAATGACTTTCCCTTGTAGTATTGATACATACATGTGCATGCTTAATTAGTTGGACTCATTTTTGTAGTATTAGACCTAGACACGTCATATAGCTTATATGATCTGTATTTCAGACAATATACAGAAACTAAAAACATGCATGGATGCATTAACTGCTTCTGTATATATATTCGATCTAATGAGGGAGTCTTGTGATTGTTTTTTCCGATACTGCAATTCTTAGTTGTTCATTTATGGATAAAGTGATCTTGCAAAGAGCCTCCTTTATCAGTAGTAATTTTCTTCAATAAAGAGAGACAATACAATAGAAGAAATCAATACATACATGAATCACTACTATATCAAGCCAACACCGCTTGGTGTCGAACCAAAAGTGTGGTGCGGTCTAGATTTGATAAAGAACCAATGACCATAGCAACCACACCAGCAAGATCAGGAAGACGTTTTCAAGCAAGATGAAGACGGCGTTTTCGGTGATCCCCTGGTCGAGCTATATCTAGTTGAGTCTAGGGGCAAGCTGTTGATGGTAAACCAATGGCTCTGCCATCCATGGATGCCCTGCTGTCCGGATGGTAGAAGAACTTTCTGTTTGCAGGTCTGGGTGGCGGACCTGAGCGAAGGCCGGTGGTTGAAGTTGGATGGCAGTCTGGAGGGCCGAGCGCTCTTTGTGAGCAGGTCATGCTCCAAACCTTTGGCCGCCGGTCATGGAGTTCGAGAAGATTTTGTATCTACTTCTTGGAGAAACTCTACGAGTGGAGGAAGCCGGAGGCACCTCTCAGCGACTCTGGCACGTACAACATTAGAGACAAGGCGTTCACCCCTTTGTTGCGTGAGTCGATGATATCACTGTCGTGGAAGAGCGGGTGCTTTCCATCATGGTTTTTGCCTGTACAAGTTTAGTTAAATCATTAACATGTGCCTGCATTTATCAATTGGATGTTCTCCTTGGTTGCCCAAAGGGACAAAAACAATCATACGCATTTATTTTTGGAACAGTTTAGGGCTCATCTAGATGTGACATAACCACATCTAAATATGATGTAAGTGCCATCTCACTCTAGAACAAGCCCACCACCTCCTATTTGTTTGTTTGTTTGTTTGTTTCCTTTTTTTCTTTCGTTTATTTACATTCAACCATGCATGTTTTTGGACAAGATTTTTGGAAACCGGCCGGCTTTCGGAAAGAGTGATGAAACCTGAAAATTTGTAATACCATCCGAAAAATATATATTTCGAATATAAACAACCATACGAGGTAAAATAAGGCTCCTATGCAAGTGTTAACCAAACTAAGAGCATCTTCAGCCGTTGCCCCCCGGGGGCGAGCTGGCAGTAGAATCGGCTCTGGGGGCGGTTGGGCACCCAGCTATCTCCCCCAGGTCGCCCCCCAGGCACCAATATCGGCCCATTTCTGGCCACTTTTCGGCCTCCTTTCGGCAAAAAATGGCCCGATATCAGTGCGAATCGGCCCATATTTGGCATGGTTCGGCGTGGTTCAGCGTAAATTCTCAACATAAGTCGATTTTTGTACCACATAGTTCATCACAGAAAATCAATAAAAATCAAATAGTTCAACAACAAATAGTTCAATACAAATTATATATTTCAAGAAATAAAAACTCATATTTCATCACACGTCGAGCTAGGCGTCGCCCTTGATCCTCCATAGGTGCTCCACCAGATCCTGCTACAGTTGTTGATGCACATGTGGGTCTCGAATCTCCTGACGCATATTGAGGTAGGCAGTCCAGGTTGCCGGTAGCTGGTGATCAACTTCAGCTAGAGGACCCTGCCTGTAGTATGGTTCAGTGTCAAACACCGGCTCTTCCCGCTCTCTCTCACTAATCATATTGTGCAAGATGACATAGCAAGTCATGATCTCCCGCATTTGATCTTTCAACCAGGTCTGAGAAGGGTACCGGACAACAGCAAAATCGAGATTGGAGGACACCAAATGCCTGCTCGACATCCTTCCTGCAAGCCTCCTGCACCTTTGCAAAGTGGGACTTCTTGCCTCCTGGCACAGCATTTGAGATAGTCTTCACAAATGTAGACCATCTCAGAAAGATGCCATCAGCTAGGTAGTATCCCTTGATGTAGTGCCGCCCAAATCCATCTTCCAAGGCATAGGCTCACCATTATAGAAGGATCCTCAAATCCGCAACCAAGGCATAGGCTTGTCGTCCATCTTCCAAGGCATGGGCTCACCATCATAGAAGGATCCTAAAATCCGCAGCCAAACTCATCCTCTTGAATTTATATTCATACTCACAGTTTTGGTTTTGCAGGTCATAGATCTGGGCTTGGAGGTGCTTGATTTTCTTGTGAAGCTTGAAGATGGTCTCCCCAATGTTCTTGGCATCCATCTTATGATTTTTGGCGAATTCCGCGATCATCATATGGTTGGCGTCGAGTCCGCGTTCCACCATCCCCTGGCACTTGAAAACTTGTTGCTCCATTGCTTCGAGTCTTGTCTCCACGCTTCCGGTCCTCCTTGGTCCTTCAACATCACGGATGTGTAGCACCCCCTCACACAACTCAATGGTTTGAGGGTGTTGCAGCACCTCTGTGAGGTAGGGTTCATGACCCTCGCGAAAAACTTATCCTTGGGGGCGCCTGAAGCCATCATGGTGATCTAGATCTGTCAGAAAAACAGCTCGAAACAAAAATATGTGATAATTGCGTGGTACGGTGGTCAAAACCTTCGGGAGATTATATAACGAATTTTTACCGACCAAAGGAAGTATCGTGCAAGAAAATGGAGGTTCCCACGAGGCAGGGGGCGCGCCCTCCACCCTCGTGGACGCCTCATGTCCTTTCCGGACTGCTTCTTATTTTCCTATTTTCTTAAATATTCCAAAATGGAGAAAAATTGCTATTAGAACTGTTTTGGAGTCGGTTTACTTACCGTACCACATACCTCTTCCTTTTCAGAGGTCGAAACGCTCTGGAAGGTGTCCCTTATATACTCCTTCGGGGTTATAGTTTCAATAACATTAGTTTCAACATTTATGGGATTACCTGAGATATAATGTTTGATTCTTCGACCATTCACCACCCTCGGATTTGTGCCTTCGAAGTTGCTGATTTTTATGGCACCGGAACGAGGTGCCCACGAGGCAGGGGGCGCGCCCAGGGGGGTAGGGCGTGCCCTCCACCCTCGTGGACGCCTCATGTCCTTTCTGGACTTCTTCTTATTTTCCTATTTTCTAAAATATTCCAAAATGGTGAAAATTTCTATTAGAACTGTTTTGGAGTCGTTTTACTTATCGTACCACATACCTCTTCCTTTTCAGAGGCCGAAACGCTCTGGAAGGTGTCCCTTATATAGTCCTCCGGGGTTACGATTTCAATAACATTAGTTTCAACATTTATGGGATTACCTGAGATATAATGTTTAATTCTTTGACCGTTCACCACCCTCGGATTTGTGCCTTCGAAGTTGTTGCTTTTTATGGCGCTAGAACGATAGACCTTCTCGATAACGGAAGGACCTTCCCATTTAGAGAGGAGTTTTCCTACAAAAAATCATAAACGAGAGTTGTATAACAATACATAATCACATACATTAAACTCACGTTTTTTTATCCTTTTGTCATGCCATCTTTTAAATTTTTCTTTAAACAGTTTGACATTCTCATAGGCCTGGGTTCTCCACTCATCAAGTGAGCTAATGTCAAATATTCTCTTCTCACTGGCAAGTTTGAAGTCATAGTTGAGATCTTTAATGGCCCAATATGCCTTATGTTCTAGTTCGAGAGGTAAGTGACATGCTTTTCCATAAACCATTTTATATCGAGACATACCCATAGGATTTTTATATGCAGTTATATAGGCCCATAATGCATCATCAAGTTTCTTTGACCAATTATTTATAGATCTATTAACAGTCTTTTGCAAAATTAATTTAAGCTCTCTATTACTCAGTTCTACTTGACCACTAGACTTTGGATGATATGGAGTTGCAATTGTATGATTAACATCATACTTAGCAAGCATCTTACGAAAAGCGCCATGAATAAAATGTGAACCGCCATTAGTCATTAAATATCTAGGGACTCCAAACCTCGGAAAAATAACTTCTTTAAGCAACTTAATAGAGGTGTTACAAGTAAACCAGATATGGAGATGGCGACTAAAGTTGTTGTTTCCATTTTTATAGAATTTCAAGATTACAATGGATCTATGAAAAGATCGTGTATTTACAACTAAAATGGAATATACATAGTCAACACTAATGATTAAATTGAATTTATGGCTACACAAACTGTTGAAGATAGTTCTAAACCTAGGCCAAAATGAACTGGTGCAGGTAGTTTACTGAAACCGTTGAATTCGGAATATGGTAAAGTCGCCCCGGGTTGGGGGACTACTCCTTTTATGGGGATCGCAATGGCTTTATTCGCTATATTCCTATCTATTATTTTAGAAATTTACAATTCTTCCATTTACTGGACGGAATTTTAACCAATTAGGTTTCTACTAACTACAGCTAGGAAGTCCGAGTTTTCCCATCCAAAAAAGCCTTTCTAGTTTAGGATCTACATTTCTAGATATTATGGCAGTTTTTCTGTTATACTAGTTCAAATAGCTTCTACCCATTTAGTAACGTAATCAACAACAACTAAAATATGTGTATACCCATTAGAGGAAGCAAACGATCCCATATAATCAAGGGACAATCGCATTTTTACCCCTAGTTGGTTCCTACCCATGGGTTTTGCCCTTACTTTTCGAGCTTGCTCCATTTTGCCCTTACTTTTTCCATCGAGGTCCCTCGAATGCCCTTTGAACGTTTGACCAAAACTTTGAAAATTCATAACTAATACATATGAACTCAAAAAAATGCAAATAAGATATCAAAATGTTCAGATAAACATTACCTTTATGTGCATATCATTTCCATTCAGGACAAAAGCACCCTTTAAACTACCTGAGGTAATTAATGACATTAACATTAGTAAAAATAAAAAGGTATAAACAATATTTTTTTCATGAATAAATATTACATGCAAATGTAGGTGAGGTTTTCTAAACATCCTAATATCTTATTTGCATTTTTTCTAAGTTCGCATCAATTTGTTATGAAGTTTCCAAATAATGTTCAAAGTCGTATGAACATTCATAACAAGATGATACGAACTCAGAAAAATGCAAATAAGATATCTGAATGTTCACAAAACATCACCTACATTTGCATGTAATTTTTATTCATGAAAAATATTGTGTATACCTTTTTATTTTTAATAATGTTAATAACATTAATTACCTCAGGTTGTTTAAAGGGTGCTTTTGTCCTGAATGCAAATGATATGCACATAAAGGTAATGTTTTTCTGAACATTTTGACATCCTATTTGCATTTTGTGAGTTCATATGAATTAGTTATGAATTTTCAAAGTTTTTGTCAAACAGTCAAAGGGAATTCGAGGGACCACGGTGGAAAAAGTAAGGGCAAAACTGAGCAAGCTTGAAAAGTAAGGGCAAAACCCGTGGGTAGGAACCAACTAGGGGTAAAAATGCAATTGTCCCTATAATCAAAGCCCCAAACATCAAATGGTTCAATAACAAGTGAATAGTTCATAGGAATTTCTTGATGTCTACTAATATTACCAATTCTTTGACATTCATCACAATACAAGACAAACTTACGTGCATCCTTGAAGAGAGTAGGCCAATAAAAACCGGATTGCAATAACTTATGTGCAGTTCTATCTCCAGCATGATGTCCTCCGTAAGCCTTGGAGTGACACTTGCATAGGATCTGTTCATGCTCAGGTACACAATGTCTAATAACACCATCTACTCCTTCTTTATAAAGGTGTGGGTCATCCCAGAAGTAATGTCTTAAATCATAGAAAAACTTTTTCTTTTGCTGGTATGTGAAACTAGGTGGTATAAATTTAGCAACAATGTAATTAGCATAATCAGCGTACCATGGAGCAGTACGGGAAGCATTTATGATAGCTAATTGTTCATCAGGAAAGCTATCATCTATAGGTAGTGGGTCATCAAGAACATTCTCTAACATAGACAACTTGTTTTGCAACTGGGTTCTCAACTCCTTTTCTATCAATAATATGCAAATCAAATTCTTGTAGTAGGAGAACCCATCTAATAAGTCTAGGTTTAGCATCTTTCTTTTCCATAAGGTATTTAATAGCAGCATGATCAGTGTGAACAGTTACTTTAGAATCAACAATATAAGATCTGAACTTATCACAAGAAAATACAACTGCTAAAAATTCTTTTTCAGTAGTAGCATAATTCTTTGGGCTTTGTCTAGACTTTTACTAGCATATTGGATAACATTTAATTTCTTATCAACTCTTTGTCCTAAAACATCACCTACAGCATAATCACTAGCATCACACATAATTTCAAAGGGTAAATTTCAATCAGGTGGCTGAACAATGGGTGCAGAAATCAAGGCTTTCTTAAGTATTTCAAATGCTTATACACAATCATCATCAAAGATAAAAGGAACATCTTTTTGTAAGAGATTTGTCAGAGGCCTAGAAATTTTTGAGAAGTCTTTAATGAACCTCCTATAAAAACCATCATGACCAACGAAACTTCTTATGCCTTTAATGTACTTAGGACACGGCATCTTTTCGATAGCATCAAATTTAGCTTTATCAACATCAATACCTCTTTCAGAAATTTTATGCCCCAAGACAATGCCTTTATTAATCATAAAGTGGCACTTCTCCCAATTCAAGACAAGATTAGTTTCTTCACATCTCTGCAAAACTCGATCAAGGTTGCTTAAGTAATCATCAAAAGAAGTTCCATATACAGAAAAATCATCCATGAATACCTCAACAATCTTTTCACAAAAGTCAGAGAATATCATAGTCATACATATTTGAAAGGTAGCAGGTGCATTACATAAACCAAAAGGCATATGTCTATAAGCAAAGGTGCCGAAAGGGCAAGTAAAATTGGTCTTTTCCTGATCCTCTTTCAACACAGGTATTTGAGAGAAACCAAAATAACTATCTAGAAAGCAAAAATGTGTATGTTTAGATAATCTTTCTAGCATTTGATCAATAAAAGGTAAAGGGTGATGATCCTTTTTAGTAGCTTTATTTAATTTGTGGAAGTCAATTACCATTCTATAACCTATAACAATTCTTTGTGGGATCAATTCATCTTTATCATTAGGAACAACAGTAATACCTCCCTTCTTAGGGACACAATGGACATGACTTACCCACTGACTATCAGCAACGGGATAAATTATTCCTGCCTCCGGAAACTTTAGTATTTCTTTTCTTACCACTTCTTTCATCTTAGGATTTAGCCGTCGTTGGTGATCAACAACCGATTTAGCGTCTTTCTCTAATTTTATTTTGTGCTGGCATAGAGTGGGACTAATGCCCTTAAGATCATAAAGAGTATATCCAATAGCAGCACAATGCTTCTTCAAAGTTTTCAATAATCTCTCTTCTTCTTGCTCTAAAAGGTTAGCACTAATAATAACAAGATATATCTTCTTTTCATGAAGATAAGCATATTTAAGAGTAGCAGGCAATGGTTTAAGCTCAAACACGGGATCACCCTTGGGTGGAGGAGGATTCACAGGCAAATTGTGTTTCAAAATAGGTCCCTGTTTAAAGAATACTTCATCTATTTCCCTTCTTTCATTCATAAACATATCATTTTCATGGTTTCGCAAATATTATTCTAAAAGATCATTAGGAGGCACAACAATAGAAGCAAGACCAATAATTTCACCTTTACTAGGCAATTCTTTATCATGGGGTTGTCTACGAAATTTAGCAAAATTAAAATCATGGGACATATCCCCTAAACCAACAGAAACAATATCCTTTTTGTAGTCTATCTTAGCATTAACAGTATTCAAGAAGGGTTTACCAATTATAATGGGACAAAAGTCATCTTGTGGGGAACCAAGAACAAGAAAATCAACAGGATATTTAACTTTCCCACGCAAGACTTTAACATCTCTAACAATCCCAACTGGTGAAATCGTATCTCTATTGGCAAGCTTAATTGTAACATCAATACCTTCTAACTCGCACTAGCACCCATATCACATAAGCCATGATAGCAATGATTTCCTATTTTAACAGAAATAACAGGCATGCCTACAACATGTGTATGTTTATTTTTAGTATCGGGTCTAGCAATTCTAGCACCTTCATCACAAAAGTAAATAACATGCCCATCAATATTATCAGACAAGAGATCCTTAACCTTAGCGATACTAGGTTCAACTTTAATTTGCTCCGAGGGTGTAGGTGTTCTAGTATTACTCTTATGAACCACAGTTGAAGCTTTAGCATGATCCTTTATTCTAGTAGGAAAAGGTGGTTTCTCAATATAAGCGGTAGGAATAATAGGATCAACATTATAAGTGATAGTCTTTTCTTCAACTTTAATAGGTTCAAATACTTTTACTTTAATGGGAGGATGATATTTAAGCCACTTCTCCTTAGGGAGATCAACATGACTAGCAAATGACTCACAGAAAGAAGCTACTATTTCAGAGTTGAGTCCATATTTAGTGCTAAATTCACGAAAAGCATCAGTATCCATACAAGATTTAACACAATCAAACTTAGGTGCTATACCTAACTCCTTACCTTCGTCATGTTCCCAATCTTTAGAGTTGCATTTAATTCTTTCCAATAAATCCCATCAGAATTCAATAGTCTTCATCATAAAAGCCGAGCATAATTTTTTTGAATAATAATTTCTCTTGGGAGCTCATGATTGGGGCATGAATATAACATTGACTTAAGCCTCCCCCAAGCTGGAGCGATGCCTTCTCCTTCGCGAGGCCAAAAATTATATATATAATTATGATCATGATTAACCAGATGCATGGGATAAAACTTCTAATGAAATTGCAACTTCAATCGGTTGTAGTTCCATGATCCAATATCATCACATAGCCTAAACTATGTCAATGCCTTTCCCTTCAAAGACAAAGGGAAGACCTTTTTCTTGATAACATCCTCGGGCATACCTGCAAGCTTAAATAATCCACAAACTTCATCCACATATATTAGGTGCAAATCGGGATGCAATGTTCCATCTCCTGTAAAAGGATTAGCTAGCAGTTTCTTTATCATACCCGAAGGAATTTCAAAGTAAACATTTTCAGTAGGTTCTGTAGGTTGAGGAGCAAATCTTTTCTCTATTGGTAGGGGTGAAGATACCCCGAACAAGCCCCTCAAAGGATTACTTTCCATCATAACAAGTGACAGTAAATTTCAGCACACTATATAAATTTTCCTTACCAAATTCCACCTACCAAAGGCGCTTTACTCCCCGGCAACGGAGCCAGAAAAGAGTCTTGATGACCCACAAGTATAGGGGATCTATCATAGTCCTTTCGATAAGTAAGAGTGTCGAACCCAACAAGGAACAGAAGGAAATGATAAGAAGTTTCCAGTAAGGTATTCTATGCAAGCAATGAAATTATCGGTAACAGATACTTTTGTGATAAGGTAATTTGTAATGGGTAACAAGTAATAAAAGTAAACAAGGTGCAGCAAGGTGGCCCAATCCTTTTTGTAGCAAAGGACAAGCCTGGAAAAACACTTATATAAAGGAAAACGCTCCTGAGGACACATGTGAATTATCGTCAAGCTAGTTTTCATCACACTCATATGATTCGCGTTCGTTACTTTGATAATTTGATATGTGGGGGGACCGGTGCTTGGGTACTGCCCTTACTTGGACAACATCCCACTTATGATTAACCCCTCTTGCAAGCATCCGCAACTACAAAAGAAGTATTAAGGTAAACCTAACCATAGCATGAAACATGTGGATCAAAATCAGCCCCTTACGAAGCAACACATAAACTAGGGTTTAAGCTTCTGTCACTCTAGCAACCCATCATCTACTTATTACTTCCCAATGCCTTCCCCTGGGACCAAATAATGGTGAAGTGTCATGTAGTCGACATTCACATGACACCACTATAGGAGAGACAACATACATCTCATCAAAATATCGAACGAATACCAAATTCACATGACTACTTATAGCAAGACTTCTCCCATGTCCTCAGGAACAAACGTAACTACTCACAAATCATATTCATGTTCATAATCAGAGGGGTATTAATATGCATAAAGGATCTGAACATATGATCTTCCACCGAATAAACCAACTAGCATCAACTACAAGGAGTAATCAACACTACTAGTAACCCACAGGTACCAATCCGAGGTTTTGGGACAAAGATTGGATACAAGAGATGAACTAGGGTTTGAGAGGAGATGGCGCTGGTGAAGATGTTGATGGGGAGTGACCCCCTCTCAATGAGAGGATTGATGGTGATGACGATGGTGATGATTTCCCCCTCCCGGAGGGATGCTTCCCCGGCAGAACAGCTTTGCCGGAGCCCTAGATTGTTTCTGCCAAGGTTCCGCCTCGTGCCGGCGGCACTTCGTCCCGAAAGCTTGCTTATGATTTTTCCCAGGGCGAAAGACTTCATATAGCCAAAGATGGGCACCAGAGGCCTGCCAGGGGGCCCACGAGATAGGGGGGCGCGCCCGGGGGGTAGGGCGCGACCCCACCCTCGTAGATGGTGGGTGGCCCCCTCTGGTGCTTTCTTCACCCAATATTTTTTATATATTCCGAAATTGACTTCCGGGTTTCAGGACTTTTGGAGTTGTGCAAAATAGGTCTCTAATATTTGCTCCTTTTCCAGCCCAGAATTCTAGCTGCCGGCATTTTCCCTCTTCGTGCAAACCTTGTAAAATAAGAGAGAATAGGCATAAATATTGTGACATAATGTGTAATAACAGCCCATAATGCAATAAATATTGATATAAAAGCATGATGCAAAATGGACGTATCAAGGCTGCCGCGGCGAAACCTCCTCTCTTTTCCGGCGGGGAATGGACTATCTAGTGGTGGTGGGCGGTGGGCGGCGCCGGGATCGGTAGGGTGGAGGCCAAGCGCGCGGGGGGTGGGGGCGGAATCTGGACAGTTGGCTTGACTTTTCTCCTAACAGTGTGGGCCAGGCGTGTTTTTCCCTTGCGCCAGAGCCCCCGAGCGCCCCCAGTGCGCCGGGTTGGGCCTGCGATTGCCGGGCCCAAAAACGGGTCGAGCCGGTGGATTTTGGCGTCTTGAGGGCGCGACTGGGGTGTTTTTTCAGCGTCGGCGCGTAAATTGTTGCCTGGGGGCCTGTTGGGGGCGCGGCTGAAGATGCTCTAAGGTTCTAGCCTACCGGTAGAACTCGTAAGAGCATCTACAGCCGGGGTCCCCCAAACCGGCCTCAAACGCCCGGATCGCTTGCCCGGTCACTGACCGGTCATAATATTTTGATCCAGAAGAACGCCTCAAACATACCTCAAAAGCTCGAGCTGACCGGCACCCCTCATATCTAGCCCAAATATGGGGCAGATATAGGGTGGACCGGGCACGCCCGCCTGACAAGGCCGGCCCACCACCGACCCCACGAATGTCCCAAAAAAACCCATCCGAGTCATCGCTCTAAAACCCTAGCTCGCTCACTCTCCTCTCTCGCTCCGTCCTCTTCTCTCACTACAGCGATTCTGATTCGGGAGCCGCTCGGACTCCGAGAAGGATTCATACTATGAGCTGATGTCTACTACACTACCTTCTTCTTGTAGACGTTGTTGGGCCTCCAAGTGCGGAGGTTTGTAGGACAGTAGCAAATTTCCCTCAAGTGGATGACCTAAGGTTTATCAATCTGTGGGGCACATAGGATGAAGATGGTCTCTCTCAAACAACCCTGCAACCAAATAACAAAGAGTCTATTGTGTCCCCAACACACCCAATACAATGGTAAATTGTATAGGTGCACTTGTTCGGCGAAGAGATGGTGATACAAGTGCAATATGGATGGTAGATATAGGTTTTTGTAATCTGAAATTATAAAAACAGCAAGGTCACTAATGATAAAAGTGAGCAAAAACGGTATTGCGATGCGTTGAAACAAGGCCTAGGGTTCATACTTTCACTAGTGCAAGTTCTCTCAACAATAATAACATAATTGGATCATATAACAATCCCTCAACATGCAACAAAGAGTGACTCCAAAGTCACTAATAGCGGATAACAAACAAAGAGATTATTGTAGGGTACGATACCACCTCAAAGTTATCCTTTCTGATTGATCTATTCCAGATTCCATAGTAAAATAATAGGAAGCTATTCTTTCCATTCAATCTATCCTAGATTTCATACTAGAATAACACCTTAAGACGCAAATCAACCAAAACCCTAATGTCACCTAGATACTGCAATGTCACCTCAAGTATCCGTGGGTATGATTATACGATAAGCATCACACAATCTCAGATTCATCTATTCAACCAACACAAAGAACTTCAAAGAGTGCCCCAAAGTTTCTACCATTACATAAAACGTGTGCCAACCCCTATGCATAAATTCACAAGGTCACAGAACTCGCAAGTGGATCACCAAAACATACATCAAGTGGATCACGTGAATATCCCATTGTCACCAGAGATAAGCACATGCGAGACATACATCAATTGTTCTCAAATCCTTAAAGACTCAATCCGATAAGATAACTTCAAAGGGAAAACTCAATCCATTACAAGAGAGTAGAGGGGGAGAAACATCATAAGATCCAACTATAATAGCAAAGCTTGTGATACATCAAGATCGTGCCGAATCAAGAACGCGCGCGAGAGAGAGAGAGAGAGAGAGATCAAACACATAGCTACTGGTACATACCCTCAGCCCCGAGGGTGAACTACTCCCTCCTCGTCATGGGGAGCGCCGGGATGATGAAGATGGCCACCGGTGATGTATTCCCCCCTCCGGCAGGGTGCCGGAATGGGTCTAGATTGGTTTGCGGTGGCTACGGAGGCTTGCAGCGGTGGAACTCCCGATCAAGGTTATTTTCTAGAAGTTTGGGGATATAATAGGCGTTGGCGTCGGGAACAAGTCAGGGGGTCCACGAGGAGGCCACGAGGCAGGGGTGCGCCCATGGGGGTGGGGCACGCCCCCCCACCCTCGTGGTGGCCTCGGGACTCTTCTGGTCCATATCCAATGCTCCATGGGCTTCTTATGGTCCAAAAAATGATCTCCGTAAATTTTCAGGTCAATTGGACTCCGTTTGATATTCCTTTTCTGCGATACTCAAAAATTATATATCCCAAAAACAGAAACTGGCACTGGGCTCTAGGTTAATAGGTTAGTCCCAAAAATCATATAAAATAGCATATAAAGGCATATAAAACATCCTATATGGATAATATAATAGCATGGAACAATCAAAAATTATAGATACGTTGGAGACGTATCAAGCATCCCCAAGCTTAATTCCTACTCGTCCTCGAGTAGGTAAGTGAAAAAAACAGAATTTTTGATGTGGAATGCTAGCTAACATAATCATCAATGTAATCTTCTTTATTGTGGCAAGAATATTCGGATCCAAAAGATTCAAGACAAAATTTTAATATTGACATAGAAATAATAATACTTCAAGCATACTAACCAATCAATTATGTCTTCTCAAAATAACATAGCCAAAGAAAGCTCATCCCTACAAAATCATATAGTTTGGCCATGCCTCATTTTGGTAACACAAAATTCTCTCATCATGCACAACCCCGATGACAAGCCAAGCAATTGTTTCATTCTTTAGTATTCTCAAACTTTTTCAATTGTCACGCAATATATGAGCGCGAGCCATGGACATAGCACTATGGGTGGAATAGAATATGATGATGGAGGTTGTGTGGAGAAGACAAAAAAGGAGAAAGTCTCACATTGACACGGCTAATCAACAGGCTATGGAGATGCCCATCAATTGCTGCCAATGCAAGGACTAGGTATTGCCATGCAACGGATGCACTAGAGCTATAAATGAATGAAAGCTCAACAAAAGAAACTAAGTGGGTGTGCATCCAACTAGCTTGCTCACGAAGACCTAGGGCATTTTGAGGAAGCCCATCATTGGAATATACAAGCCAAGTTCTATAATGAAAAATTCCCACTAGTATATGAAAGTGACAAAATAGGAGACTCTCTATTATGAAGAGCATGGTGCTACTTTGAAGCACAAGTGTGGAAAAAGGATAGTAACATTGTCCCTTCTCTCTTTTTCCCTCATTTTTTGGTGGGCTTCTTTGGCTTCTTTTTTTATTTGGGCTTCTTTAACTAGTAGAAAACAGGCCTATTATCCCGGTTTGTAAGGGCCTTTTCCCGGTTCCTAAACCAAGACTAAAGGGTCGTTACTAATGCCCTGTCCCTTTAGTCCCGGTTCAGTCCAGAACCGGGACAGATGGGCCTCCACGTGGCCTATGCGCGGAGCCTAGGCAGGAGGGCCTTTGGTCCCGGTTGGTGGCACCAACCGGGACCAATAGGCATCCACGCGTCAACATTTCTGTGGCTGGGGTTTTTTTTTTTTTTTTGAAGGGGGGGGGGTTGGGGGGTTAATTTAGGTGTTTCATATATTGTGTTAGCTAGCTATAATTAATAGAGAGAAGTGTCCTCTCTTATGTCCGTGCTTGGTCGACGCTACGTACTATACATACGTATAGAGAGGACTAGACACGCTAGCTAGCTAGTAAGAAAACGAAGGAAACAAAAGATCATCATGAACATATATGCATACAGAGAGAAGTGATATCGACCACCTCTCCTTCTCTGAGAGATTGGTCGAACAACAAGTTCTCGTATATCTATCTGACACTACTGGCTACATATATACAATAATTATCTCTTACAAATATAATCTCCTAACATACAGACGCATGATCCACATAGTATTCTCCGTCTTCAGCGATCACGTGGTCAAGAAAGAATGCCGCCAATTCCTCTTGAATTGCTCGCATGCGAGCTGGTGCTAGGAGTTCATCCCGCTTCCGAAACATCTAATTTGAAGAAGGGGGTCAATACATATATATATGAATGAATGACACTCAACACAAATGATGGTAATAAAATAAAATTGTGAATATTGTTATTTACGCACTTCATATTGTTCGTCAAAGTAGCCCTGCTCACAGGTCGTGTGGCGGATGGACTCGCAAATGTAGTATCCACAGAAATCATTCCCTTGTTCCTGCCACAACCCCTTTACAAGAAATAGAGGTCAATCAAACTGATAAGCAAGAATGCCAAATGGTATTGATGAAACTAGTGCTTGAATCACTAGGAGATGCGCGGAACATGCTACTATAGTACTTACTTTCGGGTGTCTAAATTCCAGCTTCTTCGGCAGTCCCAGAGCTTTTTTGGTGAATTTTCTCCAAACCCTGCCAGACAAAGAAAACAATTACTTGATATCAGAAATGAACAAAGTTGCTGATATGGTGGATAATGATCGATTTAACTTACTTCTCGAGCATTTGAGTCATGTCCGCATACTCCTGGGGATCTTTTCCTTTAGAGTCCAAGACAGTTACTACTCCCTGCTCAAGCTTAATCTCTAGGAGAATATAGTGGAACCTGTGCATGCATCCATAACTCATCAATTACATTCCTATAACCTTGACTAATATATAAGGGAAACCGAATATGCACAAGATAGTAACACTCATTTGAAGTTGTAAGGAAAGAGTATTATATCTTTGTTTTCATTTATTACCAACGATCGTAGCAAGTTGGCCTCGGTATCTACGGCATGAAATTTAATCTCAGTTGCATCTATGAGATTTGTGTTAATGAACCCAATATCACCGATTTGTCTTTTCTTCAATTCGACGATCTTCAATCTGCATAATATAGTGAGGATAATTATAAATGCATGCAATGAAAGAGCTGAGCTATATAGAGAGACTTAATGACAGAAGTAGTACTACTTACAGACAGTAGCAGGTGACCGTTGCTTTATCGAGGGCCAATTGATTGAAATACTGAAAGAACTACTCAAATGGAACAGGCAACAGTTCAATTCCAACAAGGTCATGCTCCTTTTTAACTCTCACATACAAAGTATTCCTCCCCCCAGACTCTCTGCAGATTTTCAAGTACCAATCATGCAATCTTCGCATCATCGTTGATAGAGATCTTTCATCTTTGATGAGAGGCTTCCCGTAATCGTATCTTTGTATCTGCACCTCCAAGAAATCATAATGTACATCGTCGGGCAGGTAATCTCCAAGATTGCTATAACCGGGCACCATCCTCGGATCATTAGCGATGATGTTGCTAGGCACCTTGAGCGGGGGGTACGATTGGTTCGCTTGTTTGCCGAGCTGGGTAATTTGTTTCCTAGCTCGTCGTTCTTTCATCCTTTGATCACTAACAGTACTTCCCGACCGCTCCGCTTCGGCAAATGCCTTTCCAATAATGCGCTCATAGTTGCCTTTCGGCGGAGACTTGGGTGGTTTTGTCAGGTCAGCCAGAGTGCGCTTCGCTTTCACCGGATCTAACTTCTCCTCCGGAGGTGGATGTTTCTTTGCTTTCACCCCTTCAAAGAAGTTCCTCACTTCTTCACGCGCAATCTCGGCGTTCTCCTCCGAGGTCCTCTCGTATGGTAACTTCTCTGGAGTCTTCAGAGAAGGACCGAATCTGTATGTCCTCCCACCTCTGGCTGTACTGCTAGACGCCGACAGAGCAGACAGAGCGGCTGTCTTCTTTACTTGCTTACGAGGCGTAGGAGAAGGACTACGACGCGTCGGAGCAGTCGGAGCGGTGGCGGGTCTCTTCCGCCCTTGCTAACGAGGCAGAGAAGGAGGAGGCTGGCTGCTCGGGCGCGCCGGCGCAGGAGGAAAAGGAGGCGGAGTGCCGCCACGCGCCGGAGAAGGAGCCGGCCGAGTGCCCTGATCGTCACTCGCCGGAGGAGGAGGCGGTGGAGGAGGCAGAGTGCCCTGACTCGCCGGAGGAGGAGGAGGAGAAGGCGGAGGCGTCCAGTTCAGGCATGGAGTCTTCAGAGCAGAACCCAACCGAGTCTCCCCTTCACCGGTAGGGTGGTCAAGCTGGAGGTCTTCAAATCCCTCCGTTATTTTATCCACCACCACCCTAGCATATCCTTCTGGAATCAGCCGGCAGTGAAAAGTTGCGCCGGGTTCAGTAGGAAAAACAGAGCCAACAGCTGCCTTGACCTTCATATTAATCCATTGTGTCATAAGGTGGCAATTTTGAGACTCTGTGATAGCATCCACGGGATAGCTGGCAGGAGCCGTCAAGACATGCTCCGGCTGAAGCTGCTCGGTGGAAGCCACGCCGCTTCTCCGCTGAGATGGCGGGGTAGCTTCGGGGAATCTTCGGCAGTTCGTTTGCTGCGATTTGCTTCTCGTTCCTCTATCGCTTGTACCCTAGCGTGCAGCGCCTGCAGTTGGGTCTGCTCCACTTTCTTCCTCCTCTCGTGGCATTTGTAACCGCCTGCGTCCGGAAACCCAGCCTTCCACGGAATGGAGCCTAGCGTGCCTCGTGTCCGTCCAGGGTGCTCAGGATTCCCGAGGGCGATTGTGAGCTCGTCGTTCTCTCTGTCTGGAATGAACGTCCCTTGCTCCGCTGCTTCGATATAGTGCTTAAGCCTCTTGACTAGTATTTCCATTTGCTCGTCCGTCCAAATGTACTTCCCTAATACAGGGTCCAATTTTCCGCCAGCCCCGAAGAACCAAGTCCAGCAAAGGTCTGGCCAGTTAATTGTCTCTGGTTCGATCCCTTTATCAACCAGATCATTCTCAGCCTTGGCCCACTTAGGCCGGGCTACGAGGTAGCCACCTGACCCTGTGCTATGGTGATGCTTCTTCTTTGCAGCATTTTGCTTGTTTGTCGCCAACATCTTCTTACTCTTTTCCGATGTCTTGTGGGCCACAAATGCGGGCCAGTGATCTCTGATCTTCTCATATCTGCCCTTGAATTCTAGTGTCTCTTTTTTATCAACAAAGTTATTCAGCTCTTTCTTCCACCTCCTGAATAGGTCTGCCATCCTCTTAAGAGCAAAAGACTTGATTAATTGCTCTTTAACTGGCTTCTCCGGATCATCCTCTAGTGGTAGGGTGAAATTTGACTTCAGCTTAGTCCAAAGATCGTGCATATCATTGACATAAGACACCTCAGGGTCTTCTGTAGCCGGCTTTAACCATTGCTGGATGCTGATCGGGATCTTGTCCCTAACCAGAACCCCGCACTGAGCAACAAATGCGTTCTTTATCTGGATGGGTTCAATCGGTTGGCCGTCGGGCGTGATTGCTATGATCTCAAACCTTTCATCCGAGCTCAACTTTTTCTTCGGGCCTCGCCTCTTTACCAAAGTTGTGCTCGATCCAGAGGGCTAGAAAAAAGAACAAAGACTTAATTAATATGTGTACATACCAAAACAATGAATGCATCAATTAGCTAGTCAGCATAGGCTTATCTAATATATATACCTGGCCGAAATCGGTTCGGTCACCGGAGCCGTCATCACGGTCTCCTTCTTGCACCGGCATTGGGTCGCCGGAGCCGTCCTCACGGTCTCCTTCTTGCACCGGCATTGGGTCACCAGAGCCATCATAATCATAGCCAGCTGCTTCCAGACCATCAGTGTTGTTGAGAAACAACGAGCAGACGGCATCACTTCCTCGTGCGATTATGTCCCCCAACAACTCTTCTTGTACTTCGTCTCGGGCGGTGTCCATAGTTTCTACAAATATTTACAACATGGCAATTATTATTCAAACATGACAGATGGATATATTAGTGGCAAACATAGAACTAATATTAATTAGTGGCCTCGACGCTGCTTCTCTAGGGTTTGGGGTGGCCTCGACAATGCTCCAAGCGTTTGGGTTATATCGACAACGACGACATACGTACATGGGAAAATAATATTATCAGGGAGGGGGTATATCGACCCCCCCCCACGTGTTGAAGTTATCGGAAGGGGGTATATCGACCCCCCTCATGTTGAAGTTATCGGGAGGGGTGTATATCGACCCCCCCCCACATGTTGAAGTTATCGCGAGGGGGTATATCGACCCCCCTCGTTTTGAAGTTAACGGGAGGGGGTATATCGACCCCCCCCCATGTGTTGAAGTTATCGGGAGTTTATATCGACACGACATACGTACATGGGAAAATAATATTATCGAGGAGGGGGTATATCGACCCCCCCCTCATGTTGAAGTTATCGGGAGGGGTATATATCGACGACGACAGACCCGATAAAACATAAGAAAACAAAGAAGAAATAAAAAGAGGAGAATAAGAAAGGAATAGCTAGAGGAGAAGATCGAAGAAAAAAAGAAGAAGAAAAAGAGGAGAAGAAGAAAGGAATAGAGGAGAAGAAGAGAAAATAGAATATATTCTATTTTCTCTTCTTCTCCTCTATTCATTTCTTCTTCTCCTCTTCTTTTTCTTCTTTTTTCTTCTTCTTATTTATTTCTCCTCGTCTTCCTCTCCCCTCTTCTTCTCCTTTCTACATCTTCTTATTTCCTTTTTCCTCTCATTCTTTTTCTTCTTCTTCCTTCTTAAAAATACATGAAGTAGTATTGCTTGTTTTTTTAAAATAATGTTCAAATAGAAATTTTTGAAAAAAAGTAATGGTTTTTCCTAATTCATTGTTCATATGAATATACAAACATTTGCATATTTATAATAATCAATATCACCAAAAAATCTATGAACAGAAAAAAATACTATTTTTCTAAAAATCTATCTTTTGCATATATACATTAACATATATATATATATACACAGAGAACATATATACATACATATATACATTTTTATAAAAATGCAGAAAACAAAAAATCTAAAAAAAAGGACATATAAACAGATATACACACATACATATACTCATACATACACATATAATCAGGAAATATATATATATATATATATATATATTTGCAAAAAAACAGGGGGGAGAGGGGGGCGGTGCTGGCCCTGACCAAAGCGAGGCAGAGGCGACGGTGGCGCGGGGCAACTGGGGCGCGGCGAGGCAGAGGCGACGGCGAGGCAGAGGCGGGGCGGCGACGGCGTCGGGCGCGACGCGGGGCGGTGACCGCGACGGCGCGGGGTGGCGCCCGGCGACGGCGTCGGGGTGGCGACGGCGTCTGGGCGGCGCGGGATGGCGTCGGAGGCAGCGCGACGACGGCGACGGCGAGGTGCTGAGGGGCAGCCTGGCGGCGTCGTCGGGGCGGGATTGAAGAACTGAATAAAAAATTTCACAAGTGCTGTATATATAGACGGAGCATTGGTCCCGGTTTGTGCCACGAACAAGGACCAATGCCCCCCTTTAGTCCCGGTTGGTGCCACCAACCGGGACCAATGGCTTTGCGCTGGCGCGGTGGTGGGAGTTTAGTCCCACCTCGCTAGTTGAGAGCGGCCAACACCTGTTTATAAGCTCCGCTGCCTCTTCCCTCTCGAACCCCTCTGAACTGCAGGTCTATGGGCCTAATCTGACACCTCTCTGCTTGTGGGCCTATTGGGCCTTCTGCGGGCCTGAATCCTAGCCCAGGTTGGGTTTCTAGTCATATTCAGGCCGTGGTGGCCCAATAGGTGGCAGTTTTTTTCTTTGTTGCTTTATTTATTTTATTTTGTTTCTACTTACAGCACAATACTTATTGTTGCTATTTTTTCCAGTTTTTTTGTTTTGTTTTCTGCATTATTTATTTTCTTTTGCTTTTTGCTTTATTTTTTTATTCTTTTTGCTTTTAGGTTTAGAGAAATTATAAACTTTCTGTTAGTGCCATTAGTTTTCAAATTTGAAAACACTTTTTAAGTTTTTGTTGTTTTCTTTGTTGCTTTTTTTATTTTATTTTGTTTCAACTTACAACAAAATACTTATTGTTGCTATTTTTGTTTTTTCCAGTTTTTTTGTTTTGTTGTCTGCATTATTTATTTTCTTTTGTATTTTGCTTTATTTTTTAATTCTTTTTGCTTTTAGGTCAGCAAAATTATAAACTTTCTGTTAGTGCCATTAGTTTTAGAAAAATTATAAACTTTTTGTTAGTGCCGTTAGTTTTCAAATTTGAATAGTCAAAACTTGAATTCTTTGAAATTTGTGTGAATCACAAGTTTGTGATTAACTTTACTAAAAAAATGAACATAGATGCACCTATAGAGAAAATTCGACCTAAATTCATAATCAATTTCTATGAATTTCAGAGAAATTCATCATGAATTTAGGTCAAATTCCCTGTATAGGGGCATCTATTTTCACTTTTAGAGGAGCTCAACAAGGCAGATAGGGGCGGGCTTATAAACCGGTGTGAGCGCCCTTTGGTTGGCGAGGTGGGACTAAACTCTGAGCACAACGAGGACCAACCCTTTAGTCCCGGTTTGTGGCAGAAACCAGGACTAATGATCATGGGCCAGGGGCGAGCCCTATTTTATCCAGCTTTTTTGTTTTGTTTTCTGCATTATTTATTTTCTTTTGTTTTTTTGCTTTATTTTTTAATTCTTTTTTGCTTTTAGTTTTAGAAAAATTATAAAATTTCTGTTAGTGCCATTAGTTTTCAAATTGGAAAACACTTTTTTTTTGTTTTTTTGTTTTTTTTGTTGCTTTATTTATTTTATTTTGTTTCTACTTACAACAAAATACTTATTGTTGCTATTTTTATTTTTTTCCAGTTTTTTTGTTTTGTTTTCTGTATTATTTATTTTATTTTGTTTTTTTTCTCTATTTTTTAATTCTTTTTGCTTCTAGGTCAGCAAAATTATAAACTTTCTGTTAGTGCCATTTGTTTTAGAAAAATTATAAACTTTTTGTTAGTGCCATTAGTTTTCAAATTTGAATAGTTAAAATTTGAATTATTTGAAATTTGTGTGAATCACAAGTTTGTGATTAACTTTACTAAAAAATGAACATAGATGCACCTATAGAGAAAATTCGACCTAAATTCATAGTTTTCAAATGAACTCTGAAAAAGTTGGCATAGCATGTGCATGTAGAAAATGGACAATGGGATCATACTCATCTGTTACAAAGTTCGCACGGTATCATCATAATAGTTGCGGGCTTATAAACCGGTGTGAGCGCCCTTTGGTTGGCGAGGTGGGACTAAACTCTGAGCGCAACGAGGACCAACCCTTCAGTCCCGGTTTGTGGCACAAACCGGGACTAATGATCATGGGCCAGGGGCGAGCCCTATTTTATCCAGCTTTTTTGTTTTATTTTCTACATTATTTATTTTCTTTTGTTTTTTTGCTTTATTTTTTTATTCTTTTTTGCTTTTAGTTTTCGAAAAATTATAAAATTTCTGTTAGTGCCATTAGTTTTCAAATTGGAAAACACTTTTTTTTTGTTTTTTTGTTGCATTATTTATTTTATTTTGTTTCTACTTACAACAAAATACTTATTGTTGCTATTTTTATTTTTTTTCCAGTTTTCTTTTGTTTTGTTTTCTGTATTGTTTATTTTATTTTGTTTTTTTTCTATTTTTTAATTCTTTTTGCTTCTAGGTCAGCAAAATTATAAACTTTCTGTTAGTGCCATTTGTTTTAGAAAAATTATGAACTTTTTGTTAGTGCCATTAGTTTTCAAATTTGAATAGTTAAAATTTGAATTATTTGAAATTTGTGTGAATCACAAGTTTGTGATTAACTTTACTAAAAAATGAACATAGATGCACCTATAGAGAAAATTTGACCTAAATTCATAGTTTTCAAATGAACTCTGAAAAAGTTGGCATAGCATGTGCATGTAGAAAACGGACAATTGTATCATACTCGTCTATTACAAAGTTCGCACAGTATCATCATAATAGTTGCGGGAGAAAGTCTTCACTTTTTCTTCGCTTGTGTCATTTGCTTATTGCGCCGTAACCATGGATAATCTTCATCGTTTATCAGGATGCTTGGGTCATCCTTGACTTTGAAGTGAGGAATTTCATGAAACTTTTCATAATCTTCAGACATGTCTGTCTTGCCCTCCACTCCCAGGATGCCCCTTTTTCCTGAAAGAACTATGTGGCGCCTTGGCTCATCATATGATGTATTCGCTTCCTTATCTTATCTTTTTCTCGGTCTGGTAGACATATCTTTCACATAGATAACCTGTGCCACATCATTGGCTAGGACGAACGGTTCGTTAGTGTACCCAAGATTTTTCAGATCCACTATTGTCATTCCGTACTATGGATCTACCTGTACCCCGCCTCCCGACAGATTGACCCATTTGCACTTAAACAAAGGGAACTTAAAATCATGTCCATAGTCAAGTTCCCATATGTCCACCATATAACTATAATATGTGTCCTTTCCCCTCTCAGTTGTTGCATCAAAGCGGACACCGCTGTTTTGGTTGGTGCTCTTTTCATCTTGGTCAATCGTGTAAAATGTATTCCCATTTATCTCGTATCCTTTGTAAATCAATACAGTCAAAGATGGTCCCCTGGACAACAAGTACAACTCATCACAAACAATGTTGTCACCTCTGAGACGTGCTTCCAACCAACTGCTGAAAGTCCTGATGTGTTCACATGTAATCCAGTCGTCGCACTGCTCCGGGTGTTTGGAGCGCAGACTGTTCTTGTGTTCATCGACATATGGGGTCACCAAGGTAGAGTTCTGTAGAACTGTGTAGTGTGCTTGAGACCAAGAATATCTGTCCCTGCATATTATTGAGTCACTTCCAAGAGTGCCTTTTTAGTCAGTCTCCCCTCATACCGCGATTTAGGGAGACCTATCTTCTTAAGGCCAGGAATGATGTCAACACAAAAACCGTTGACATCCTCTGTTTGATGGCCCACGGAGATGCTTCCTTCTGGCCTAGCACGGTTACGGGCATATTTCTTTAGGACTCCCATGAACCTCTCAAAGGGGAACATATTGTGTAGAAATACGGGCCCCAGAATGACAATCTCGTCGACTAGATGAACTAGGACATGCGTCATGATATGGAAGAAGGATGGTGGGAACACCAGCTCGAAACTGACAAGACATTGCGCCACATCACTCCTTAGCCTTGGTACGATTTCTGGATCGATCACCTTCTGAGAGATTGCATTGAGGAATGCACATAGCTTCACAATGGCTAATCAGACATTTTCCGGTAGAAGCTCCCTCAATGCAACCGGAAGCAGTTGCATCATAATCACGTGGTAGTCATGAGACTTTAGGTTCTGGAAATTTTTCTCTAGCATATTTATTATTCCCTTTATATTCGACGAGAAGCCAGTCGGGACCTTCATACTGAGCAGGCATTCAAAGAAGATTTCTTTCTCTTCTTTGGTAAGAGCGTAGCTGGCAGGACCTTCATACTGCTTCAGAGGCATGCCGTCTTTTTCGTGCAAACGTTGCAGGTCCTCCCGTGCCTCAGGTGTATCTTTTGCCTTTCCATACACGCCCAAGAAGCCTAGCAGGTTCACGCAAAGGTTCTTCGTCACATGCATCATGTCGATTGAAGAGCGGACCTCTAGGTCTTTCCAGTAGGGTAGGTCCCAAAATATAGATTTCTTCTTCCACATGGGTGTGTGTCCCTCAGCGTCATTCAGAACAGCTAGTGCGCCGGGACCCTTTCCAAAGATTACGTGTAAATCATTGACCATAGCAAGTACGTGATCACCGGTACGCATGGCAGGCTTCTTCCGGTGATCTGCCTCACCTTTGAAATGCTTGCCTTTCTTTCGACATTGATGGTTGGTCAGAAGAAATCGACGATGGCCCAGGTACACATTCTTCCTGCATTTGTCCAGGTATATACTTTCAGTGTCATCTAAACAGTGCGTGCATGCGTGGTATCCTTTGTTTATCTCTCCTGAAAGGTTACTGAGAGCGGGCATATCGTTGATGGTCACGAACAGCAACGCCTTTAGGTTAAATTCCTCCTGCCTGTGCACATCCCACGTACGTACACCGTTTCCATTCCACAACTGTAAAAGTTCTTCAACTAACGGCCTTAGGTACACATCAATGTCGTTGCCCGGTTGCTTAGGTCCTTGGATGAGAACTGGCATCATAATGTACTTCCGCTTCATGCACATCAAATGAGGAAGGTTATACATACATAGAGTCACGGGCCAGGTGCTGTGATTGCTGCTCTGCTCCCCGAAAGGATTAATGCCATCCGCGCTTAAAGCAAACCATACGTTCCTTGGGTCCTTTGCAAACTCATCCCAGTACTTTCTCTCGATTTTTCTCCACTACGACCCATCAGCGGGTGCTCTCAACTTCCCGTCTTTCTTACGGTCCTCACTGTGCCATCGCATCAACTTGGCATGCTCTTCGTTTCTTAACAGATGTTTCAACCGTGGTATTATAGGAGCATACCACATCACCTTCGCAGGAACCCTCTTCCTGGGGGCTCACCGTCAACATCACCAGGGTCATCTCGTCTGATCTTATACCGCAATGCACCGCATACCGGGCATGCGTTCAGATCCTTGTATGCACTGCGGTTTAGGATGCAGTCATTAGGGCATGCATGTATCTTCTCCACCTCCAATCCTAGAGGGCATACGATCTTCTTTGCTGCGTATGTACTGTCGGGCAATTCGTTATCCTTTGGAAGCTTCTTCTTCAATATTTTCAGTAGCTTCTCAAATCCTTTGTCAGGCACAGCATTCTCTGCCTTCCACTGCAGCAATTCCAGTACGGTACCAAGCTTTGTGTTGCCATCTTCGCAATTGGGGTACAACCCTTTTTTGTGATCCTCTAACATGCGATCGAACTTCAGCTTCTCCTTTTGACTTTCGCATTGCGTCCTTGCATCGACAATGACCCGGCGGAGATCATCATCATCAGGCACATCGTCTGGTTCCTCTTGATCTTCAGCAGCTTCACCCGTTGCAGCATCATTGGGCACATCGTCTGGTTCCTCTTGATCTTCACCAGCTCCCCCCGTTGCAGCATGACCGTATTCAGGGGCACAAAGTTGTCATCATACTCTTCTTCTTCGCCGTCTTCCATCATAACCCCTATTTCTCCGTGCCTCGTCCAAACATTATAGTGTGGCATGAAACCCTTGTAAAGCAGGTGGGAGTGAAGGATTTTCCGGTTAGAGTAATACATCGTATTCCCACATTCAGTGCATGGACAACACATAAAACCATTCTGCTTGTTTGCCTCAGCCGCATCGAGAAACTCATGCACGCCCTTAATGTACTCGGAGGTGTGTCTGTCACCGTACATCCATTGCCGGTTCATCTGCGTGCATTATATATAATTAAGTGTCCAAATTAATAGAAGTTCATCATCACATTAAAACCAAAGTACATACATAGTTCTCATCTAACAACATATAGGTATCCAGAGCATCTAATTAATTAAACCATACATTGAAACTATGTAAAACATTTCAATGCGAAAACAAATGCGATAATAATCGCAACCAAGGTAACAATTGATCCAACGGCATAATGATACCAAGCCTCGGTATGAATGTCATATTTTCTAATCTTTCTCATCTTCAAGCGCATTGCATCCATCTTGATCTTGTGATCATCGACAACATCCGCAACATGCAACTCCAATATCATCTTCTCCTCCTCAATATTTTTTATTTTTTTCCTTCAAGAAATTGTTTTCTTCTTCAACTAAATTTAACCTCTCGACAATAGGGTCAGTTGGAATTTCCGGTTCACATACATCCTAGATAAATAAAATCTATGTCACGTTGGTCGGCACAATTTTCATAAACAATAAATGAACCAATAGTTATAAAGATAATATATATACCACATCCGAATCATAGACTGGACGAGGGCCGACGGGGGCGGATACCAAAACCATTGCACTATATAAGATGAAATAATAAAAGTAAGAAAATAATACAAGTATCTATGTAAACATACAATTAAGAATATTTTTTCCTTTCAGAAAGAAGATAAGAACAAGTGGCTCACCACAGTGGTGCCGGCGATGAGCTCGGTGCGGGTGATCGACGGCGTTGAAGACGGGGACGGGGCGTGACGGACCGCTAAACCTAGACAAATATTGAGGAAAATGGAGCTTGGAGGTCGAGCTTGGAGAGGAGAAAGCTTAAGTAGTGTGGCTAGGGCATTCCATCGAACACCTTGTGTGCATAGGAGGTGAGCTAGAGCACCACCAAGCCCTCTCCGCCTCGGCCAAAAAAAAACAGAGCAGTGTGCTCTGCTCTTACGCAAGGGGGTATATATAGGCACCTCATTGGTCCCGGTTGGTGCCATGAACTGGGACTAAAGGGGAGCCTTTGGTCCCGGTTCAAGCCACCAACCGGGACCAATGGTGGTGGGCCAGGAGCGAGGCCCATTGGTCCCAGTTCGTCCCACCAACCGGGACCAAAAGGTCCAGACGAACTGGGACCAATGGCCCACGTGGCCCGGCCGCCCCCCTGGGATGACGAACCGGGTCCAATGCCCCCATTGGTCCCGGTTCTGGACTGAACCGGGACTAATGGGCTGACCCGGCCTGGAACTTTGCCCCTTTTCTACTAGTGTTTGGCCTCTTTTATTATTATTTTTCGTCCGGAGTCTCATCCCGACTTATGGGGGAATCATAGTCTCCATCATCCTTTCCTCACATGGAACAACACTCTAATAATGAAGATCATCACACTTTTATTTACTTACAACTCAAGGATTACAACTCGATACTTAGAAAAAAATATGAATCTATGTGAATGCCTCCGGCGGTTTACCGGGATATGCAATGAATCAAGAGTGACATGTATGAAAAATGAATGGTGGCCTTGCCACAAATACGATGTCAGCTACATGATCATGCAAGGCAATATGACAATGATGGAGCGTGTCATAATAAATGGAACAGTGGAAAGTTGCATGGCAATATATCTCGGAATGTCTATGGAAACGCCATAATAGGTAGGTATGGTGGCTATTTCGAGGAAGATATAAGGAGGCTTATGTGTGATAGAGTGTATGATACGTCTCCAACGTATCTATAATTTTTGATTGCTCCATGCTATATTATATACTATTTTGAATGTTTATGGGATTTATTGTACACTTTTATATCATTTTTGGGACTCACCTATTAACCCAGAGCCCAGTGCCAGTTTCCGTTTTTACCCTGTTTTAGGGTTTCAAAGAAAAGGAAAATCAAACAGAGTACAATTGACCTGAAACTTCACAGAACTCATTTTTGGAAGGAAAGAAGCCCAGAAGACTTGGAGTGCATGTCGGGGGATCTGCGAGGAGGTCACGAGGCAGGGGGGCGCGCCCACCCCCTGGGCGCGCCCTCCACCCTCGTGAGCCCCTCGTGGCCCCCCTGACGTACTTCTTCGACCTATATATCTCCATATACCCTAAAAACATCGGTGAGCATAATAGATCGGGAGTTCCGCCGCCAGAAGCCTCCGTAGCCACCGAAAACCAATCTATACCCGTTCCGGCACCCTGCCGGAGGGGGCAATCCCTACTACTAGGAAAAGGGCTATAGATAATATGAACACTAATGGCGCACCACACATGTGGTGCGCCACTACTATATACTAATGGCGCACCATGTGTTGGTGCGCCATTAGTGTCCAAATACTAATGGCGCACCATATCCACGGTGCGCCATTAGTAAAAAAATTATTTTTATTTTTTTTCAAAAATACTAATGGTGCATCAGGGGGATAGTGCGTCATTACTAGTTTTAACTAGTAATGGCGCACCAGTAAGAGATGCGCCATTGCTATCTATACATATGGCGCACCCCTACCAGTGCGCCATTGCTATCACTCCATATCCCCTCTAGTCACGTTCCCGGCCGCCCGCCTCTTCCTCCCCCTCCCTCACACCAGATCCAGTGCAAAGGCAAAGCGAAGAGGGAGGCTCCTTCAGTCGCGGCCTCTCCTTCCTCGAAGCCCACGGCCGAGAGCAGACGGAGGAGAGGAGAGAAGAGAAAGCTCTTGTGCTCGCGCGACGACTACGATGACGACCTCCGCCGCGGCGACGATGAGGCCCCTTCGCGCCCTCCTCGTCCTGGCCGCTGTCCTCGCGGCGTGCCTCGGCCCCGCGGCGGCGGACCAGCCCGGGTAGGTGCCCCTCATCCCTGCTCATTTTCCCTCCCCGATCCGATCGATCGGGAGGCTGTATCTGACCCACTCTCTCGCCTCGCCTTGTGGGTGCAGATCCGTTGAGGGATACACCATCGTCGGCTGCATCAAGATCGACGGTCAGTGCCCTCTCCCCCGTGGTTCAAACTAGACGCATCTGGTAACTTCTGCGTGCGTGGGAAGGCGAGCGGGATCCAGTTTCGTGCTCTGCTCGAACCTGACCAATTTGGTGGAATTATCTCTGGGGCGCGTGATCCAAGTAGGGCCAAGTGTGTCGATGCTACTGATCTCCCTACTGTACCACTATGCATCGCCGTTGCTTAGGCAGCATGCTTACAGGCATTAGTGTCCATATTATCCAGCTTCATCTTTGAAACTAATGTGCTTCCCCCCTTCAGGTTCATCGCCGTTGCTTAGGCAGCATGCTTACAAGCATTTAATGGAACCATGAGCTTAACCTTCTTTTTTGTTTTAACATCTTTACAGCCAAGTAGAAAATAATGTGCTTCCCACGCTCAACCTCTGTTTGGACTCAGGTTCTGCAGAATTGCCTCAGTTCATTTGTCTTACTACTGGGCTAGTGTCACCTTGTAGTTGTAAATATACAATATAACCTATTTCCTTGAGCGAGGAAGTAGCTAAGATAGCACTCAAATTCCCCCCTTCAAACAATAATAACTAAGCTCAAAAGAATGATGAGGTGGTTACACAGCTGCTGACAAATCAAGAACTTAACTTTTGCGTGTGTTTGTGTGTGCAGCTTTAACATCTTTACAGGGGTTTCGGTAGTTCATAGTTGGGATTAAACCTTAAATGTAGCCATGGTTATTAAATGTAGGAAAACAACAACAAGTCGAAAGAAAAGTAGTTCCCATGCTGAACTTCATTTTATATAGACTGAACTATAGTTTGTTGGACACCCTAGATTGCTGGACGATCTTTAGGCGTCTCTGCAGCACATAGCAGGCCAATCTTAACAAGAGCGATGATATGAAGATCATTGTTCCTGCAGCCATTTAATGACTTTCCTGGTCTGAAGCACTCTCTGCTTCTTGGTCATCTTGGGTCCCACAAAAGAGATTCATGATTCTTGGATCTAGAATGGTAGAACCTCACAAATCATATAACAGTGTAATGGATCCAGTTTTTCTTCCATCACATCTTCCTTATTGCTTCCTTGCTGGATTCCTTATCACTCCTGACACAAGGAGAAGACTGAAAGGGGCATTGCTTTCCTGACACTGTTATCTGTGAACAGTACTTGTCATATTGTCCCCCTGCCACTTATTATGAAGTCCTACAAGAAAATGATATGGTCAAAATGTATTGTCTTGCTTTAGCCTTTTCTACCATGTGTTTATCCTTTAATTTTTCCATGAGCCTTGAGGATGCTGCTCTCATTTCACAGAGATATGGATTTTCATACTAACGGTTTTATTGCTGTGGCTTCCCATACACAATGACCGGTTCCTGGAAAAGCAGCTGATGTTCTTGCTGCTGTGTTTACAGCAACACAAGTTATGTACGGATTATCACTTTTATTTCTGACTGGTTGCCCTTTCACAGTTATTGTGTTTCAGTTACTGCATGGCTGTCGATAATTCTCCTTGGATATACTAGTCTTCTCCCTTCTCTTTGTAATAATGGTCCGCTGATTTTGTGGGCTTTATCAGTAATCCCCTCTACCCTCTGCTGCCCAGATCGAAATCGTCTTCTCCAAAAATTCTTCTATTAGTAATGTCCTTGGCACATGCGTTTCAGTTTTCAACTTTAACAGTCTGATGTGCAAGTTTAACATCTTTACACGGGCATGATTAGTTCATAGTTGGGCTTACACCTTAAAGTATTGTAACACAAGTTTATTAGGTGTTGGAAGAAACAACCAAGTCGAAAGAAAAGTTCTCATGCTGAACTTTATTTTATATATGCTGCATCCTTTTGTTCTGATTATCTAAATCAATCAACAGATGTAGGAACATGTTTATTCAGTAGCTTCTCGTAGAGAGAGGGGAATTGACGAATTGTCTAGATCCACGCAGGCAAATCAGAGTGCCTCTCTGCTAGAATATATGTTTGTTGATAAAACTGAGTACACCATGACTACCCCAATTGATTAATATTTCTTGATTTTCCTTCTTTTATATGCATGTCTAATCTCTGATTTATCCATATATATGTTAGCCGACAGAAAACAGTCGAATCTTAGTGCTGCTGCCCCATGAACACATTTTTTTAATTTGATTGTACATTCAAATGAAGCCAAGTGGAGTAGTATACTGGTAGTATAGTATAATAATATTATCAAAAGGTAAATGCCCTGATTATTTAGCTCTGTCAGATAAATACTCGTCGAAAGTGGGATCCTATCAAAATTCGTTTCCATTATAATCTTACTCATACAATATTCACACAATGTAATTCTGGAAATATATGCTCATATCTAGTTCTGCATAAAAAATGATAGTATTGACATGTTATAAATAGTTTGTTTGTGTTTCTATTTATTTTGTTACATTTTGCAGGGATAAAGTGAAGAAAAAGAAGAAAAGATTACTAGAAGATTAGTTTTAGGATTTTCTTTTATTTCCTTGCAATTTTCCTTTTATTGGAAACTTGCAAAGACATTGTAATATTCTTACTATAATAAAAATTATGATTCTATTTCATTTGTGTTTTTAAATTATTTTTCCTTATAGGTTGTTTTCTGTAAATTTAGATTTTTTTTTGTTTTCCAAATACATTACTAGTGGCGCATTTAAGCCCTTATTAGTGGCGCACCTTCCTTTATTACTAGTGGCGCACTTATAAGGTTATTAGTGGCGCACCTGGAGGGAATACTAGTGGAGCACCGAATGGCATACTAATGGCGCACCACATGGTGCACCATTAGTATCTGGCATACTAATGGCGCACCAGTGGTGCGCCATTAGTAAAAAATACTAGTGGCCTGCTACTAATGGCGCATCGGTAGTGCGCCATTAGTAGGCAAAACCGGTGCGCCATTAGTAGGCCTTTTCCTAGTAGTGTCCGGTGGCCATCTTCATCATCCCGGTGCTCTCCATGACGAGGAGGGAGTAGTTCTCCCTCGGGGCTGAGGGTATGTACCAGTAGCTATGTGTTTGATCTCTCTCTCTTGTGTTCTTGAGATGATACGATATTGATGTATCGCGAGCTTCGCTATTATATTTGGATCCTATGATGTTTTCTTCCCCCTCTACTCTCTTGTAATGGATTGAATTTCCCCTTTGAAGTTATCTTACCGGATTGAGTCTTTAAAGATTTGAAAACACTTGATGTATGTCTTGCCGTGCATATCTGTGGTGACAATGGGATATCACGTGATTCACTTGATGTATGTTTTGGTGAACAACTTGTGGGTTCCGCCCATGAACCTAGGCATAGGGGTTGGCACACTTTTCGTCGTGATTCTCCGGTAGAAACTTTGGGGCACTCTTTGAGGTTCTATGTGTTGGTTGAATAGATGAATCTGAGATTATGTGATGCATATCGTATAATCATACCCATGGATACTTGAGGTGACATTGGAGTATCTATGTGACATTAGGGTTTTGATTGATTTGTGTCTTAAGGTGTTATTCTAGTACGAACTCTAGGGCTGTTTGTGACACTTATAGGAATAGCCCAACGGATTGATTGGAAAGAATAACTTTGAGGTGGTTTCATACCCTACCATAATCTCTTCGTTTGTTCTCCGCTATTAGCGACTTTGGAGTGACTCTTTGTTGCATGTTGAGGGATAGTTATGTGATCCAATTATGTTATTATTGTTGAGGGAACTTACACTAGCGAAAGTATGAACCCTAGGCCTTGTTTCCTATCATTGCAATACCGTTTACGCTCACTTTTATCATTAGTTACCTTGCTATTTTTATAATTTCAGATTACAAATACCTTTATCTACCAATCATATTGCACTTGTATCACCATCTCTTCGTTGAACTAGTGCACCTATACAATTTACCATTGTATTGGGTGTGTTGGGGACACAAGAGACTCTTTGTTATTTGGTTGCAGGGTTGCTTGAGAGAGACCATCTTCATCCTACGCCTCCTACGGATTGATAAACCATAAGTCATCCACTTGAGGGCAGTTTTCTACTGTCCTACAAACCTCTGCACTTGGAGGCCCAACAATGTCTACAAGAAGAAGGTTGTGTAGTAGACATCAGTGTATCATATCACGGGGTTTGGATGCACCAGCGAATTTTGCACCAATTCTCGAGGTGAGAAAGTGCAATGCACAAGACCGAAGAGGCTAGCAAAGATGGAAGGGTGAGAGTGCGTATAATCCATGGACTCAACATTAGTCATAAAGAACTCACATACTTATTGCAAAAATCTACAAGTCATAAAACCCAAAGCACTACACGCATGCTCCTAGGGGGGTAGATTGGTAGGAAAAGACCATCGCTCGTTCCCGACCGCCACTCATAAGGAAAGCAATCAAAGAACACCTCATGCTTCAAATTTGTCACACAACGTTTACCATACATGCATGCTACAGGACTTGCAAACCTCAACACAAGTATTTCTCAATTTCACAATTACTCAACTAGCACGACTCTAATATTACCTTCTTTATATCTCAACACAATTATCAAGTATCCAACTTATCTTAGTATTTAATGCAGTCTATATGAAATTTTTTATTATACCCATCTTGGATGCCTATCATATTAGGACTAATTTTATAGCCAAAGCAAATTACATGTTGTTCTAAAAGACTCTCAAAATAAAATAAGTGAAGCACGAGAGATCAATAATTTCTATAAAATAAAACCACCATCGTGCTCTAAAAGATATAAATGAAGCACTAGACAAAATTATCTAGCTCAAAAGATATAAGTGAAGCACATAGTGTATTCTAATAAATTTCGATTCATGTGTTTCTCTCCAAAAGGTGTGTACAACAAGGATGATTGTGGTAAACTAAAAAGCAAAGACCCAAATCATACAAGACGCTTGATACGTCTCCAACGTATATATAATTTTTGATTGTTCCATGCTATTATATTATCTATTATGGATGTTTAATGGGATTTATTATGCACTTTTATATTATTTTTGGGACTAACCTATTAACCGAAGGCCCAGTGCAAATTGTTGTTTTTTTGCCTATTTCAGCGTTTTGCAGAAAAGGAATATCAAACGGAACGAAACCTTCGCGCAGATCTTTTTTAGAACAAACACAGTCCAGGAGACTTGGAGTGGAGGTCAAGGAAGCAACGAGGCGGCCACGAGGTACGACGGCGCGCCCAGGGGGTAAGGCGCGCCCCCTACCCTCATTGTTGGTGCACAAAGGAGGGGCCCTATTTTGTGCCCCTTTACTTGTGCGTGAGCAGTTGAAGCCGTGCCTGCGGCCACACCTAGCGGAGCGGAGGAACGAAGCAAAGCAACAAGATAACCAGAGCAACACCAAGCCAGAAACATGAAGAGCAGAAGAGCGTGGTGAACTCCCCCGGCAAGGCCCTCGCCGGGACGGCCTCCATAGCCCCGGCAAGAACATTACCGGGGCAACTTGCCCAACACCAGCAGAGCTGCCACCCATGAGACCAAGAGTTCCAGCACCATCAACCACTTTGGAACCGAGGCTCGCGAGGCACCTCCATGGTGGCATGCAGATCTTTGTGGAGACTAGAAGCACACAAGACTACATGATAACCAGAAGACGACGATCCTCGGCAAGATCCTTGCGAAGGATACCCACGAGACCACCGGCAAGACCCTTGCCAGGGATGATCCTGACGCCACGGCAAGACCCTTGCCGGGGCCCCGGCAAGACTCTTGCCGAAGACATCCTTGGGGCCGCAGCCAGGCCCACATCTGCCAAGACTCCACCGCCGTTCCCATGCAGTTGCCAGCCCACCAGCTAGGCAAGCACCTGCGTGGCTATGTGCGGCCTCTAGGCCAACTTGGCAAGCACCTGTGTGGTGGCATGCAGATCTTCGTGAAGGCTCTGCGACTGCACCAACTCAGCAGCTAGCCAGCGTGGCGCTACACGCTGATATGTCTCCAACGTATCTATAATTTTTGATTGTTCCATGCTATTATATTATATGTTTTGGATGTTTAATGGGCTTTAATGTACCTTTTTTATATTATTTTTGGGACTAACCTACTAACCAAAGGCCCAGTGCAAATTGCTGTTTTTTGCCTATTTCAGTGTTTCGCCGAAAAGGAATATCAAACAGAATCCAAACGGAATGAAACCTTCGGGAGAGTTATTTTTGGAACAAACGTGATCCAGGAGACTTGGAGTGGATGTCAAGAAAGAAGGGAGGAGGCCACGAGGCAGGAGGGCGCACCCAGGGGGGTAGGTGCGCCCCCACCCTTGTGGGCCCCTCCTCGCTCCACCGATGTACTTCTTCCTCCTATATATACCCATATACCCTGAAAACATCTAGGAGCACCACGAAACCCTATTTCCACCGCCGCAACCTTCTGTACCCGTGAGATCGCATCTTGGGGCCTTTTCCGGCGCTCCGCCGGAGGGGGAATCGATCACGGAGGGCTTCTACATCAACACCATAGCCTCTTCGATGATGTGTGAGTAGTTTACCACAGACCTTCGGGTCCATAGTTATTAGCTAGATGGCTTCTTCTCTCTATTTGGATTTCAATACAAAGTTCTCTCTCTTTGGATTTCCATACAAAGTTCTCCTCGATTCTCTTGGAGATCTATTTGATGTAATTCTTTTTGCGGTGTGTTTTTCGAGATCCGATGAATTGTGGGTTTATGATCAAGATTATCTATGAACAATATTTAATATCTTCGCAAGTCTCTTCGAATTATCAGTACGGTTTGTCCTACTAGATTAATCTTTCTTGCAATGGGAGAAGTGCTTAGCTTTGGGTTCAATCTTGCGGTGTCCTTTCCTAGTGACAGCAGGGGCAGCAGGGCACGTATTGTATTGTTGCCATCGAGGATAAAAAGATGGGGTTTATATCATATTGCTTGAGATTATCCCTCTACATCATGTCATCTTGCCTAATGCGTTACTCTGTTCTTATGAACTTAATACTGTAGATGCATGCTGGATAGCGGTCGATGTGTGGAGTAATAGTAGTAGATGCGGAATCGTTTCGGTCTACTTGTCGCGGACGTGATGCCTATATACATGATCATGCCTAGATATTCTCATAATTATTCGCTTTTCTATCTACTGCTCGACAGTAATTTGTTCACCCACCGTAGAATTTGCTATCTTGAGAGAAGCCGCTAGTGAAACCTATGTCCCCCGGGTCTATCTTCCATCATATTATTTTCATATTAAACTTGCTATTTCTATTACCGTTTATTTTGCAATCTTTATTTTCCAATCTATATCATAAAAATACCAAAAATATTTATCTTATTATCTCTATCAGTTCTCACTTTCGTAAGTGACCGTGAAGGGATTGACAACCCCTTTATCATGTTGGTTGGGAGGTTCTTGTTTGTTTGTGCAGGTACTAGGCGACTTGCATGTTACCTCCTACTGCATTGATACCTTGGTTCTCAAAAACGGAGGGAAATACTTACGCTACTTTCTTGCATCACCCTTTCCTCTTCAAGGGAAAACCAACGCATGCTCAAGAGGTAGCACATGCCTCGTCAGTGCAGACGCACGTCAAAGCCAGGCGAGGCGGCGACAGCTGGGACGAGCTTCCACTACAAAAAAAGACACATCTGTGAAATTTTGGGCCGAACGAATTTTTTTTCTGTCATACTTATGACACTTCCATGACAATAATTGTGACAAAACACGGTATCATCAGATATGTGGTGGGGTCCTACTTCTAGGACCAAAAATCATGACAGAAAATGGGCTTTTCGTCCTGGGCGGGCCGAAGACACAACTGCATGACATTCTTTGGGCCGTCCATGACGGAAAAAGCCATGGTAGAAGCGAGAGCGAGGAAAATATCGGGTTGTTCCCGGTTACGGTGGGTGGTTGGGGCCGAGAGATGCGCGTTTCTCTCGTACATGCACGCGCGTGGGTGCGAGGTGTTGGGCTCTAACTGAACCCGAGCGATTGCACTACAGGCTACGCATTACTGAACCCGAGCAATCGATCGATGGCTATTAACTGTACCCGATCGAGCGATTACTTTGCTACTGCTGCTAACTGAAGCCGATCGATGCTGCCTCTGGATGAACAGTGAGCATTGCTGGGGGGATTGGATGAACAGTTCCCAGTGGGGGTGGATGAATAGGACCACGTGGTGTTGCCTCTGGATGAATAGTGATTGTTGCTGGGAGGGTTTGGATGAACAGTTTCTGGTGGGTGTGGATGAACAGGACCCCATGGTGTCGCCTCTGGATGAACAGGACCCTGATCAATCGAGCCAGTTGGGGCTAGATGAACAGGACCCCGTGGAGGGCAGGATGAACAGGACCACCGCGTGGAGGGCTGGATGAACAGTAGATGGTGGAGGGCTGGATGAACTGTAGCCCGTGGAGGGCTGGTTGAACAGTAGCTGGTGGAGTAGCGCGCGGTGGAGGCTGGATGAACAGGAGGCCGTGGATGAACAGTCGCGGGTGGAGGCTGGAGGAGGTCGACGGTGGATGAACATTAGCCCGTGGAGGCTAGAGGGAGTCGACGGTGGAGATGAATAGTATCACGTGGAGTCCCGTTTTGTGGTACGCCACACCCCTCCCGATGAACAGGACCCCTGTTTCGACCGTAGCGCTCCAACACAAGTCTGTTTCCTCTGTTTTGCGGTACGCCACACCCCTCCCGATCAACAGGACCCCGTTTCGACCGTAGGAGGTCTGTTTCCTTTGTTTTGCGGTACGCCAAACCCCTCCCGATGAACATGATCCCGTTTCGAATGTGGCCGGTCGAACACAAGGCTGTTTCCTCCGTTCTGCGGTATGCCAGGCCTCGTTTCCATCGGCTATTCCATCCAAGCCCTCCCAATGAACACGACGATGCATTCCATTCCGACCCAGCCAGTTGGCTCCCCATGAAAACGACGACAATGCAGTCTCTCCGTTCCGACACAGCCATGTACACTATCCCTGGCCGTACGTATGCGCGAGTAGGCGTTCGAGACCCTGCTCGTATATACGTATGTGGCCGTATTTTATTTCTTGCGCACTGGCCACTGTACAAACGTTTACATGCTACGTGCACGCCTCTACTACGACACGTGCGCGCCTGTACATCGACCAGTATGTACGTACATGTTCGCGACCAGAATGACAACACTACGTACGCTTCGACCAGGTGGGTCCCGACTGTCAGGCACTTCCTTGTGTGCGAAGATGTAGCTGGTGGGTCCTAGCAGTCAGGGGGCGAATCGTTTTTTTTTCGGACGCACTTCCTTGCGTGCGAAGATGTAGCTGGTGGGTCCCAGCAGTCAGGGGGAAACATTTTTTTCACGAAATACAATGGCCCGTTCGGTGGGTCCCCGTTGTCAGGAGGAGGAATATTTATTTTGCGCATAATAAGGAGGCACTTCCTTGCTGCGGCCGTGGAACCAGCTGTCAGCCTCTCCACGTACAATCCACGTCCGATGTAAGCCGTTCCTTGACCACGTTGACCACGCCGTGCCGAGAGCACCAGGGCGGTGGACAACGGCGAGGACTAGGAAGGGGATGACGCGGAGAGGAGTACGAGGGTTCACTGGTTCGGCTGCGGTGTGAGGCTGCCATCACCGCAGGGCCTGGCTAGCAGTAGGAATAGTTGGGGGCGGTGAGGCCTCCGCGGCAGCACAGCCGGCCATGGGAGGCAGGAGCATGCGGCACGACCAGCGCTGCTTTGGGCGGCTGGAGCAAGAAGACCAGAGGTTGAGGAAGCACTACGGCCGTTGGATGGACATTGTACGGTCACTGGAGCTAGAATCGTTCATATTGACTAAGTTGACAAAGCACTCCATCCCTGTCAACTTAGTAGGCCCACAAGTCAGCCTCCCACCAAAGTGGGTCCTGACCAGTAGGGGGAGTATTCATTTTTTGTGTGTAATAAGAGGCACTTCCGGTGGGTCCGAGCTGACAGTGGGGGGAATGTTTTTTTCACGCAATACGATGGCCCGTCCAGTGGGTCCCAGCAGACAGGAGGAAACGTTTTTTTTGCGAAATACGGTGGCCCGTCCGGTGGGTCCCTACTGTCAGGTGGAGGAATCATTATTTTCCGCATAATAAGGAGGCACTTCCTTGCTGTTGTCGTGGCCCCAGCTGTCAGCCTCTCCACGTACAGTCCACGTCCGATGGAAGCCTTTCCTTGACCACGTTGACCACGCTGCGCCGAGAGCACCAGGGAGGTGGACAACGGCGAGGCCTAGGAAGGGGACGACGCGGAGCCGGGGAAGACGCGGCAGTGGAAGCCCGCATGGAGAGGAGTACGAGGGTTCACTGCTTCGGCTGCGGTGTGAGGCTGCTGGCGCCGCAGAATAACAGGGGGTGTGGGTGAGTAGAGGGATGGCCTGGCCAGCGGTGGGAGTAGTAGGGAGGCGGTGAGGCCTCTGCGTCATCACAGCCCGCCACGGGAGGCAGGAGCATGCGGCACGACCGGTGCTGCTTTGGGCGGCTGGAGCAAGAAGACCAGAGGTTGAAGAAGCACTATGGCCGTTGGATGGACATCGTATGGTCACTGTAGCTAGAATCGTTTTTATTGACTAAGTAGACAAAGGCCTTGATACACGTCAACTTAGTAGGCCCACAGGTCAGCCTCCGAAACGGTGCACCCCAGATGTCAGGGGGAGGGATCCTTTTTTGGGCGGCTGAAGCAAGAATATCCGAGATTGAAGAAAAAGCACGACATCCGTTGGAAGGCCCACAAGTGTGTGGCAAAGAACATATAGCCCATTTGTGATTTGTAAGAATGTACAACCCATTTTTTAATTCTAATGGAATTTAGTACAACCCATTTACAGTTTGTTAAAAGTACAGCCCATTTTCTAGCTAGGACAACGATTAATAATTTCAACCAACCACTCAAAACAGAATTAAAAAAATTCCCACATTTTTATGGGATTTCAAAATAAAGTTGTATTACGTTAAAATCCAACGAAATATTGCGCGCGCAACAAGTAATGAAATTAAAATTTTCAAATTCCAAAAATAATATATTTTTTAAACTAAATACACGTTTGGTGCATTCTTTTATAGTTACTTCCCAGTTATTATAATTACATCCCATTTATTATTTCTTAAAATCCATTTTCTTGTTAAGCCTAATGCATACCTCCTACTCCCTCCTTCCATCTATATAGGGCCTAATGCGTTTTTTAAGACAACGTTTGACTATTGATAATATTAATAATACATAAGATGTATAATGTGAAAATTATATCATTGGAATCTCCTTTCACATACGAATTTGAAAGTATGCTTTGTGTAACTTGCATGTCATATATTATTGCTCTAACATTTAGTCAAAGTTGGCCTCGAAAAACGCATTAGGCCCTATATAGATGGAAGGAGGGAGTAGGAAAGTTTGCAGCCCAGCGGGCGGAAAATAACAAGTTGACCCGGATATTGTGTACAACTGTCGGCCCAGTTGCATTGCTGATGTTAAAAAAGGCATGTGTAGTACAGTAGAACCTAACATGGCTACTCAGCCCACATTCAGCGACGCCGGAAAGGCCCAAACAAGGCTTCTGTACAACTTTGTGAAGTCACTGAGCTCAATTAATAACTTAAGAAAAAAGTTACATTATAGTGGAACCTAATTAAAAGTTTTCATGAGCAAAGAAATAATTCGACGGGTCCCACTTGTGCATGTGTGCGTGTGTGTGCGTGTGTGTGTGTGTGAGAGAGAGAGAGACACATCGGTCGATGCTCGTAAATACATCTTTCAGCCATATGCATTGCTGATGCTCAGTAAAGACTTATATAGTTGACACAATCATATAGAACATCATAGCACACTGAACTTGCATACAAAAATTTCACGCAGGCGGCACAATCAGGATGGAAGCAGTGGATCGCTACGGGTAGGGCTATGTTGAAACCAACGAACTCATACATAACGGTTCATCGTCTTTATCAATGAGAGGGAAATATCTTGAATGTTGTGCAAAGAAAACAGATAGACAACACAATAAGTTCTGTTAGCACATTAAGTTGACGTACAACCCTTTCTAAAAAAAGTTCAGGTACAAAATTAGAACAGGTCACAATCAAATGTACTGGCACATCAGTGCTTCACACCCATAGCTCAGATTTAACTAGTATCTGACAAGATTCAGTTTTTACCTCAAATCAGAGCACATCCAGACGGCCAACCCTGCCTCTTCTCCCAAAGAAGCAGTGGCCTCCGCCACGCGATGGAGTAGGCCGTGTGCCATCCATCATTCCGAGCAACACGGGGAAAGTCTGACGTTGGCTCCTGTAATGGACGTCGTCGACGGACCCTGGCACCAGCGGCGGCGTTAGGACTTCGATTGATGGATTGACCACTTCTTCGACATGCACAAAGACTCGATACTGGTACATCCCTAACGTGGTCTGCGGCGGCCTTGGTGGCGACGAATAGTACAACCCCGGTTCCTGCACTAGTATCTCAACACCAATCACCTTCGGTGTGGTGGACGGCTTTTTCATCCATGCCATAACCGTCAGCGCCCAGCTGTCGGTGTCAAAACCGGCGGATCTCGGGTAGGGGGTCCCGAACTATGCGTCTAAGGCGGATGGTAACAGGAGGCAGGGGACACGATGTTTTACCCAGGTTCGGGCCCTCTTGATGGAGGTAAAACCCTACGTCCTGCTTGATTAATATTGATGACATGGGTAGTACAAGAGTAGATCTACCACGAGATCAGAGAGGCTAAACCCTAGAAGCTAGCCTATGGTATGATTGTATGTTGTCCTATAGACTAAAACCCTCCGGTTTATATAGACACCGAAGAGGGCTAGGGTTACACAAGGTCGGTTACAAAGGAGGTGATATACATATCCGTATTGCCTAGCTTGCCTTCCACGCCAAGTAGAGTCCCATCCGGACACGAGATGAAGTCTTCAATCTTGTATCTTCATAGTCCAACAGTCCGGTCAAAGGATATAGTCCGGCTGTCTGGGGACCCCCTAATCCAGGACTCCCTCAATAGCCCCCGAACCAGGCTTCAATGACGATGAGTCCGGCGCTCAGTGTTGTCTTCGGCATTGCAAGGCGGGTTCTTCTCCAACTTTCAAGTGTTCGTAAACAGTGTCCGGCTCCATAAATGTTGAACCTCTTGGCTCCTGTGCCCAATAAGGGCTATCTCCCACGCGTCGAATGAATACGAGGCGCTAGGGCATTTTTTCATTCGCCCCCCTAGACAGATAAATAAATTGTCTATTAAAGGGATGGGGATTCTTAGATCCAATCCATATCATCCTCCCCCAGTGAGAATTCATCAAAGCGTGTTTCGGAAAGATCTATTCCAGCATGTCCAACTTCCGCAACTCCTCCTCCCGCCCCCGTAGCCCTAAGCCCGGTGATTGGGAGAGGTGTTCAGTCCCACACAGTTGATTAGTCGAGCTGCAGACTAAGGGATTTCTCCCTCCGGCGTACATGGTGCCCGTTTGAGCCGGGCTCGCCACCTACAATGGCGGGGAGCAAGCGGAGAACTTTCCCTGTCCCTCCATGGGGGAATGGGTTTTCCTTGTTCCTTACTTACTAAGGGGACTCGGATTTCCAATTCATCCGTTCCTCCACGGGCTCCTAGAGTTCTACGGCCTCCAACTACACAATCTCACCCTTGCCTCCATCCTACACATCGCCGGCTATGTTGCTCTTTGCGAGTTGTTCGTGGGCTGCGAGGCTCACTTCGAGTTATGGAAAAGGCTATTCTGCCTTGTCCCTCGCACATGGAGGGAATCACTTTATCAAGTTGGCGGAGCCGAAATATGGCGCATCGCCGATACCGGATACCTGTCCGGTACCCCGATGAAGCCGTCTGAAGACTGGCCTTCGGAATGGTTTTATATGGAGGAAGTCCCCCTTCCGGACCCTGTTCGGCGGGGTCTACCCGAGTTCAACAATGCTCCTCTGAAGAAGCACCGAAGTTGGCGCCAACGGAGCCCCTAGGCGGAAGACAACGGAGAAGTCCTCTATCTGATGAACCGGATCAAAGCACTAGCTCGATACGGATTAACAATAATCGAAGTTATGTCGATTTGCATAATGCGGGGAGTGCAGCCACTCCAATACCGTGGGCACCCCTTGTGGTGTTACAACGGGGCGGATGACGCCACCCGCTACGGGTGTAAGGGTCCGGACAATGCTGCCGCTCTAGCGAAGATTCTGTTCGAACGGTTCAAGGGCGAGGAAGAGGTGTTAACCTGCATCAAGCCACGGGATGGATTCTCTATGTACAATCCTCCAAGCTGGGTAAGTTATATTTCCCTGCTCCCATCTTCCCCGCATTCTTAGTCGTAAGTATTCACCTTGCCACCTTGCGGTAGGAACTGCGAAAAGCCATAAAGGAGGTTAGCAGCCCTTCTCCACAACCAGAGGACCCTGACCGGGCCATCGATTCCGGAGTCGAAGAAGATCCGGTTATCTTCGTGGAACTGATAGACTGGCAGTTCTATCAGTTAAGCTGCGACGATGCCCCGGTGGCCATTACGGCCGACTATCCCGGATTGCTCCCTGCATCGTAGGTAAGAAAAATCAAAAAGTCCCAACTCCAAAACTAGGATCCCCTTTTAGGCTCTTCACCCACCATATACACATGGCATCTTTTACACGGAAGGCATTCGGGACGCCCTGCCGAACCCACGGCAAGTCGCCAACAAGAGGTGCCGAGGCCGGGTAGGCCAAAAAGGAAGGCGGCCAGGATGGAGACGCCGGTGCAAAGGTATAGGAAAAACCCTGCTCCGTGGTTGTCGTCTTTCTCAAAATGTAATGTTGCCTGTGTTTCTTTAACAGAAAGAACGCTCGCTGGAATATGTCCACCAGTCGGGCGCCAGGACCGGACATAGAGGCGGAAGGCGATATGGGACAGGCGCCGGATAATCCCCCGACAGAGGATGCGGATAGATTGTCCGCTACAAACTTAGAAGTGGAAAGCGCCATGAATCATAGGCGCTGCCGGGACATACTCCGCAACGCTTGAGGCGTTCGACGCCTTCAATTCTGGAGAGGCGTACCTCCGTGCTTCTCAAGATGGTCTAGCCAGAGCCACGGATCAGTATGTAAAGGATGTACGGGTGAGTAAATCTGACGATTTATATGTATCAGTAGCCCTTGAGACTTGAAACAGTTAGCAGAACTGATTTAAGGATCATCTATAATGTGCAGGTTCTTACAGAGAAGAATACTAGGCTGTCCCAGGAGCTGGAGGAATGCAAGACCCAACTGGGGGCCGCTCTTGCCGCATTGCAGGAACTAAAAAAGCCTCCGGCTGGTAACATTTACTTTAAAGAATGGTGGTTACCATATAGTGTGCGGCGTGTCTGCAGATCTAACAATTGATTTTGCAGATGAGTCCTGAGAAAGTCTGGTGGACCAGCATGTTATGCGACAGCTAGAGGCTGGCAAACGCGTGCTGAGTAAGGTTATGCTGGAGAAAAACAGTCTCCAAGATGCCAATGTTAAGCTGAGCATTGAACTAAAAGATGTTCGGGGCCAGCTTGCGGACTCCGAGAAGTAGAATAAGCGGCTCCGGCGCGGCATTTTTAGTAAGTGCTTTGAACGAATCCTGCTAAAGGAGTTCGGCGAAGAAGTCGACTAACAATGTTATGTCTGTAGGTATGCTGACGGGTCGCCCCACGGGGGAAATGCCCGGGTCTGTGGGTGATCTTCTGTCCGAGCTGTCATATCTGCACGAACAAGTTCGGAAGGTGATGCAAGGTGTTGCCCAGGCTTTATGGCCATCTGTATCCTTGCCAGAGGGCGTTGCAGAGCTTACGGAGAAGCTCAAGGGAGCACGGCGGCGCCTCCGATTATGGAAGATATCGGCTTGCCGACAGGGTGCCAGAGAGGCCTGGGCCATGGTGAAGACTCGGTATACCAAGGCAGACCCAAATCACATGGCCAAGGTCGGACCTGTGGGGCCCAACGGAAAAGAGATCCCCGTTAGCTTAGTTTATGGGCAAGTAGAATTAGCCGCAAAGTATTCCCAATAGGATTGTAAGCTAGACCGCCTGTTGGATGGTATAGAAGAGGAGTTTAGTCAGTCTGCATGACTATGTAATTAAAGTGACATGTATAATGCCTTCTAGCCAGATTGTAGATCATTTGTTGTTGCGGACCTTTTCGCTTCAACCTCCGGGCCCGATAGTCCGAAGTGAATCCGAATACCCACTCAGTTATATAAGAACCGGGGTATGCGTGGAGACCAGGCGTAGGGGTCATTAGTGCTTTATCAGACAAGTGCCCAACTAGTTATGTTATATTACATGGGTAGTAAGAAACATCTTCCAGGGAGAATAGTTCCGTTAAGGGTTCCTTTCCCTGGGTAAGCATGCCCTAAAGTGCATGTCCAGACTGCGATAAGAAATGCAGAAACAGCATCTGGGGGCAGATATGGACAATAAATAAAAATCATCTTTTGTTCACCGACCGAATATTCCCTTAAGAACACTAGCTTTCGGCTTCACCCAGTCTGAGGTACACATCTGGCTGACCCGGCAGTAACAATCGCAGAGGTGCTCCCCTTATGCCCTAGCCAAATTAACGGGAACGTAGGGCATAAATACAAGAGCCAGGCAACCCAGCTTGGCCAAAACTTAAGTCATATCGATGCCTATAATGGTGAAAAAAGGTACATGCAGAAGTAGAACACATGTGTTGGGCATGAAGCCCGGATAAATAATTTAAGCTTCTGTGAAGCAAACCCCCAGGTATGAAGAGTGCGGCTAGCGCATCTGTAATGTGCAAACGGGGCACAAGGTGACTGTCGGTGTCAAAACCGGCGGATCTCGGGTAGGGGGTCCCGAACTGTGCGTCTAGGCCGGATGGTAACAGGAGGCAAGGGACACGAAGTTTTACCCGGGTTCGGGCCCTCTCGATGGAGGTAAAACCCTACGTCCTTCTTGATTAATATTGATGATATGGGTAGTACAAGAGTAGATCTACCACGAGATCGAAGAGGCTAAACCCTAGAAGCTAGCCTATGGTATGATTGTTGATGTGTCTGTTGTCCTACGGACTAAAACCCTCCGGTTTATATAGACACCGGATAGGGTTAGGGTTACATAGATTCGGTTACAATGGTAGGAGATCTTCATATCCGTATCGCCAAGCTTGCCTTCCACGCCAAGGAAAGTCCCTTCCGGACACGGGACGGAGTCTTCAATCTTGTATCTTCATAGTCCAGGAGTCCGGCTGAAGGTATAGTCCGGCTATCCGAACACCCCCTAATCCAGGACTCCCTAAGTAACCCCTGAACCAGGCTTCAATGACGATGAGTCCGGCACGCAGATTGTCTTCGGCATTGCAAGGCGGGTTCCTCCTCCAAGTACTTCATAGAAGATTTTTAACACAAAGATAGTGTCCGGCTCTGCAAAATAAGTTTCCACATATTGCCATAGAGAGAATAATATTTACACCAATATAATATGCTGACGTATTCCGTAGCGTGACACCATGGCCAAGCCTTTATCCGAGTCGTTTCATTATCCCACCTCAACGCGTTATGCGAGGCGGTTTCCTTGGCAAGTCTTGTTAAAGCAGAGATCGTGTCCCCTTATCCTGGGATTCTCATCAATACGGGCGTGGGTAACCCAACCACTTCTAGGACTCCTAGATTATAGGCAAGTCCAAGCGGACACGGAGAGGACGCTTGATATTCTCCCTCTTTATAAAGGGGACAAGGCTTTTATCTTTCCCTCCCGTGCTCAATCGAATCCTTCCCCCACCTCAAGCCCAAACGCCCGAAGTTCAGGTCAGGTGCTCCGAACCTCCAGTCATGTCCGGATCTAGCCTTCAAGGCCGATGGATGCCTTCCTCCGTCACGGAAGAAGACATCAAGAAGTTGAGGGAGGCCAGATATCTGACCGCCGAGATTTTGCATCGGCTGCCTCCCCAAGGGCAGGCCGTTCCCACTCCCGAACCCAACGAGAACGTCGTGTTCGTCTCCCACTTCCTCCGAGGTCTAGGCCTTGCTTTGGATCCGTTCGTCAGGGGTCTGATGTTTTATTACGGGCTAGACTTCCATGATCTAGCTCCGAACTCCTTTCTTCATATCACGACATTCATTATCGTGTGCGAGGCCTTCCTCCGGGTCACTCCTCACTTTGGCCTCTGGCTCAAGACCTTTGAACTGAAGCCGAAGATGATCGAGGGGCAACATGCAGCGTGTGGAGGTGCCTCAATACGCAAGATGACGGGAGCTCCATGGCCCAAAGGTTCCATCCCAGAGGTGTCTGAATTGTGGCAACAGGAGTGGTTCTACATCACGGCTCCTAGAAGTGCCAAGTGGGCGGCCGCCCCAGTTTTCCGCTCGAGCCCTCCATCACAACTGATGTCATGGATCAGCAGAGGTCTGAGTTGGGGGCCAGCCAAGGATGTGCCTATACTGCAAATCTGCATTCGAGATCTCTTCAATGGAGATTTCAGTTTGGTCGCGGTAATACAAGTTATGCTGGTTCGTCAAGTCCAGCCTTGCAAACGCCGGCCTCTTCGCCTATGGGAGTTCAATCTCGAGGGACCGCGCATCATTCAAAATTTTCTCGGCCTGACGCATGAGGAGATGTACAAGTCATTCTTCGGACCTCAGGTGGAGTGTCCGGAAATCTCCGAGGACGTGGGCCTGAGTAGTAACCGCGCCGCCAAATAGGTAGGGCATCTTCCGGCCGAACATACTATCTATCCTTTGTTACGAAGTTATTTCTGAGAGTTCGCTTTTTGACCAGGACTAGCTAACAAAGGTGAAGTTGATTCGGTGTTCGGCCCCCCTCCCTGAGGGTTTGGAAAATCCGGTATTGGAAAAGATGCTCCAGACCGCACCTTGCCCGGAGCCCTTGAAGGAAGATACTTTGGAGGATAATGCGGGCGGACGCAGGCCCCCAACGCTGCCCATTCTAGCCGAGGGAGCGAGCGTCTCCATGAGGGAAGGCGACCAGAAGATGAAAAGGACTGCGCCCGGGGATTCAGAAGCCGAAACTTCAAAACGGGAGAAGAAGTCTCCCACAGAGGGTCCTACTTTGGGGGACGTTGTTGCCGCACAAAGTCCGCGGGGGATCAATTCTCCCGCGAGTCGTAAGTGACCCGAAATACTTTAATAGTACAGATATGCCATATTTTTCTTCTGAGAAGATAACCACCGCATGTATTTTCGCAGTTCGGGCCTTATCCCCTCTCAAATGAGCTCATCTTCGGGGGATCTTCTTCCAGAGATGATGGAGAGTGAAACGCCTCCTCCGGACTCCTCCGCTCCGGAAGCGGATGACCCTGAAGTGTCGTCACGAAGGGCCTCTCCGAGTCCGGTGAGGCCAGAAGATAATCCCATTGACCCCCGAAGCTCCCAATGTCCGGCTCCCGAAGAGAGCAGACAAAAGAGTCTGGCACCGTCTAGTGTGTGATCGGATGTTCTGAGGGAGTTGGTGGGGCGAGCGGCCATCTCAGATGAACACCGTGTGCTGATGAATACGGTGATGGAGAGAATATCGTCTGCCGAAAGCGGATTGCATGAAGCTTTTATGAGTCTACTGACAGGCTTTGAGGTATGTAAAAGAATGTATGATAGTCCTGCACATGCTAGGTGTGCCCTGTGTAGATAGTAGCCCCTTAGACTCTGGTTGTTGTCGGAAACGACGACGAACAGAGGATCATATTCCCAGGTAATAACCATACTGCCTCTATGTGCAGGTGATGGAAGCTCCGGTGGCTAGCCGGACTAGCGAGTTTGCCCATTTAGAACGGCAGTTGGATGCGGCAGACGCCGACATCGAGCTTGTTAACAAAAGGCTTGACGAGGCACAGGGTAAGTGTCATTATCTGGTAGACGCCACAATAGGAAGAGCAGCATGATGCCAGTATCTTTAATATATTGTGACTGCAGATGGAGCTGCCACTGTTGAAGCCTTGCGGGCAGAACTTGCCCGAGCCAAGGAACAAGCGAGGTTGGGCAATGCGGCTGCTGTGAAGGCGGCCGAAGAGTTGCAAGCCGAGAAGGCCGCGCATGGCGAGACCCGAGACAAGATGGCCAAGATGGATATAGAATTAAAAGCCGCCGCCGACCGTTGCCGGGTTCTTGAAAAAGAAAACCAAGCGAAGGCATCGAACCTTGAAAAGGCTGCTGCGACAAAAAAGGATCTCCGCTCTGCTATGAGGGCAAAGAAGGAGGAGCTGCGAGAAGCCGGGGATATTGTAGCTGGGAAATCCTTTATGTTGCGGAGGAAATTCGGAGATCCACGGTATGCCCCTCTGGATCGGCTGTGGAGTTCGGAGGATGTGTATATGGATTTGGCGGCGAGCGCTGCCGATGCGGCCAAGTACTTCCAGGGTCAGACATATCATGGAGTAGACCGGCTGTTTTGGAGACAATTCCATTCTCCCGAGCGTCCACTTCCATTGACCGACCAATTAGCCAAATGGGCCGAACTAAACAGGTTGTCCGGACTCTCTATGTGGTCTGTTGTGGATCAGCTGTGGCCGGGAAGGTCAAAACCGAACAGCTATTTCAGCTTGGTGCAGCAGGTCCTTGATGTGGTGCCACGCATTGATGCGATGAGGAGGTCGGCGTGCATAGAGGACGCACGGATGGCCTTTGCCCGTGTTAAGGCATATTGGGCGGAGATGGATGCTACCAATGTTGCAACGCGGGATTCGGCTATAGGTCGAAAGGCTGCCGAGCACTACTTTGAAGAAGTTCTTGAGGGTGCCCGTTTGATAGAGACCCAGTGCTCAAAAAATATTATGTTTGAGTGATATGTAATCTCATTGTAAGCGAAATGCTTTTATAAATTTTTATAAGGCTATTTTTATACTTTTGCCTAAAAGTAATATGATGCCTCCTGGGCGACTGTTTATGTATACATGTGTATAACCTGAAAGATTGCAGCCGTCGGCTTCAACCCTCACGCATATAATGCGGAGGTGCTCACAAAAACACGCACTCACACTTAACCCAACGTCTTGGTCCTATTAAGGAGGTGATAGTGGAGCGAGTGAGGCAACCGGACTATAATGCTTTAGCACTTTCACTTAGCCATAGGAGTTTGACAATGGGGCTACTAGATACCCCTTGTGGCTCCGCACTCTCCCGATATCGGGGTGCGTACATGCCTGGCCGGGAAATGGCCCTTCGTTAAGGCGGAGGAATTCTAACATTCCCACAGGTCATCGAGTGGTTGACCAGTCTCAAGCTATATCATGACAGTCAGTTTTTGGCTTTCTCTACTGAGGTGCTCGTCCGGATGAACCAGGGCACAATCGCAGTAGTTCTCCTAGTGCTACCTTAGCCGGCAAAGCGGAACGCAAGGCACCAAAACACAGGAGTCGGGCAAACCCAACATTTGACCAAAGACAATGATTCGGAGCTGATGCATATAGGGCCAAACTCGCGACGCCGGATACTCCCTAAGGTATTCGGTCTTTGTGGTATAAACTGGGCCTAAATAGTGGCCTTTGTAAGAAGCCCCGTGTGTCCAGGTACGTGCATTGTTCTGGCATGGCCACATGCCAAGACGTCAGCATCCTTCTCAACGGTGGATATGTATCAACAAGAGACAGTAAAAAAGGTTTACGCAGGGTCTTAATCTAAAAAGAATCCTTGGAGCGGGTCCCTACTGCACGTCTGCGCCTGTGTCTCCGTTGTGCCGTATCCTGGACGGGTGTAGCACGATGATCGTCTGTAAAAGAGAGGAAGTTAAGTGAAAAAGTTGTCGTGCAAAAGGATAGTTTTTGAAGAAACCATGTATAGTTCAAGATGATAAGAAATTGCCACTTGTCTGCACGCGTTGAGCCCCTTGTATTGACAAATAGGGGTGTGACCACTTATTTCCGTATAAATAGCGGCGCCGGACTTGATTAGTTGTGTCTGAGGTCTTGACGACCTATTGGATGCTTTCGTTTGTCCAGGCACCTTTAGTGTGCGGCGGCCAAGGCAGCCTCACTCTCTTCGGCGCGTAGAGATCGCTTGATATTTCCATGCACTGTAATGATGCCACGTGGACCGGGCATCTTGAGTGTGAGGGAGGCGTAGTGTGGTATTGCATTAAAGCGAGCGAAAGCTTCGCGTCCGAGCAGTGCTTGGTAGCCACTTTGAAACGGAGTGATGTGGAAAGTTAAATGCTCGCGACGGAAGTTATCGGGGGGGGGGGGGGCGAATGTGACTTGTAGGAGGAGGGAGCCCGTACAACGAGCCCCTGGGCTTGGCGTTACTCCTTTAAAGGTAGTATTGCTATGGCGAATTTGTGTTGGGTCTAGCCCCATTCCGGCGATTGTATCCTAATATATTAGGTTTAGGCTACTGTCGCCGTCCATCAAGACCCTTGTGAAGTGATATCCACCAATTACTGGGTCTAATACCAAGGCAGCCCATCCTGCGTGTCGGATACCTGCTGAGTAATCGCGATTGTCGAAAGTGATCGGTTGAGATGTCCAGTGGCAGGACTTCGTGGTGATAGGAACTTGGGTATACTTTCCTGGGAGTGCCGCCTTGTTTTTTTCCTTGATTACGTGTAACACGTTTACTGTTTTGACTTCTGGTGGAAATTGCTTTTGTTCCCCCGTGTCTTGCTTGGGGGGCTCGTCCTCGTCTTCACTTGGTGTATCCTCCCCCTTGTGTATGGTGTTGAGCTTGCCGGACTGCTTGAAGACCCAACATTCTCTGTGGATATGATTAGCAGGTTTACCGGGGGTACTATGAATCTGACATACTTGGTCCAGAATTTTATTGAGGCTGGATAGTTCGTCTCGGTGCCTTTAGGAGGCGGCTTTTGACCTGGCCGAGAGCTTTTGAATCCGGCATTTACTGTCGTGCCCTTCGTGCTGTCTTCTTTATTTCGGCGTTTGTTATTGCTATTGCGCCGTGATTTCTCGTTTCCATCTCTAACTTTAGGTGTACTGGGGTCGCTGGTGCTGCATCTGGCTAGCCAGCTATCCTCACCCGCGCAAAAGCGAGTCATGAGGCTTGTTAATGCTGCCATTGTTCTCGTCTTTTCTTGGCCGAGGTGTCTGGCAAGCCATTCGTCACAGATGCTATGCTTAAAAGCTGTCAAGGCTTCGGCGTCCGGACAGTCGACTATTTGGTTCTTTTTAGTAAGAAACCTATTCCAAAGCTTTCAGGTTGACTCTTCGGGCTGTTGAGTTATATGACTCAAATCATCCGCGTCCGGAGGTCGGACATAAGTCCCTTGAAAATTTGCCTTAAAAGCGTCTTCGAGCTCTTCCCAGCTTCTAATGGAGCTTTCGGGGAGGCTTTTAAGCCGGTGCCGAGCTGGCCCTTTGAGTTTGAGGGGTAAATACTTAATGGCGTGGAGATCATCTCCTCGAGCCATATGGATATGGAGGATATAGTCCTCAATCCAGACCCCAGGGTCTGTTGTTCCGTCGTATGCCTCTATGTTTACGGGTTTGAATCCCTCTGGAAATTCATGGTCCAGCACCTCGTCGGTGAAACATAGGTGGTGCGCGGCACCCTTGTAGCTGGGTGTACCGCGTTGTTCGGATGCTTTTTGTGTTGCATTGTATGCTGGGGCGCGCTTGCGTGGTCCATAGATGGATCTGGTTGCGCCGTCCTTTGGGTGCGAGCCCTCGCATGGGTTGCGTGTTGTATTGTGAGCGGCGTTGTATGCCGCTCTGTGTTGGTAGATGGTTCGTCTATCCGGCCAGGTGGCTGCTTTGATATTTGGTTGTTGGGGTTCTGAGGCTTCCTCATCGAATTCGGGTAGCAGCTTTCGCTTTGGGTAGCTTTTGGAGGGCCGATTGTCACCGTACCTTGCTGCGGTACTGAGTATTTTAATCCATCTGAATTGGAGTGTGTCTTGCGTGGCCTTGAGCCTTTGTTTCTGCTTTTTCAGGCTCCTCACGGTGGTAACAAGCCTTTTACTGGCGGTCTGTTGCTCCGGGTGTTTGTCCAGCGTTATGTCATCCGGACCATTATCCTTGATAGGGTTTGTTTGTTCGGTTTGATTATCCGGATTGCCGTTGTCCGACAGCAGTTTGCCCTGCTCCAGCGCTGGGTCTGTGTGATCGCTATTTCTATCGAGGCGGGAATTGGGGCGGCGCTTGCGTCGCTGCTTTGACTGCTTTTCGAGGGAACAAGCCTTCGGTGCGTCCTTCCGCTCCTCGTTGTCATGTTTTGGTGCGTCCACCATGTATACGTCATATGACAAGGTGGCATTCCAGGGCCCAATAGGCGCTGGTTCTTCATCGTCTCCTTCATCGGCGTCCATACCGTCGATGTCTTCGGAGTTGAAGTCGAGCATGTCGGTTAAATCGTCGACAGTGGCTACAAAGTGGGTGGTGGGTGGGCTTTGAATTTCTTCATCGTCCGCATCCCAATATCGCTGACCGTAGTCCGGCCAGGGCTCTCCTGATAAAGAGAGAGACTTTAGTGATTTTATAATATCTCCACAGGGCGAGTGCTGAAAGATGTCCGCGGCAGTAAACTCCATGATCGGCGCCCAATCAGATTCGATTGGCAGAAGCGCGAAAGGTTCGGAGTCCGGAGAGGAGTCCGACTCCTTGGAATCGTGAGTCTCGCGGAGTGCGGGGTTGGTGTTCGGCTCAATCGCCGTTGGGATCGCGGCCCCTGAGGCAGCATACAACCACAAATCCTCGATCGGCGCGGTTGGCTCCGAATTAAGAGTCGAAGCCGATGCGGGTGCGGCCTCCAGGGCATTGTTCGGCGGTAGAGCTAGATCATGCTCGTCGTGACAGTGCGGCGCGCTCGGAAGTGGCTCGAATCCGTCGAAGATCAAGTCCCCGCGGATTTCAGCCGTGTAGTTTAAACTTCCAAACCTGACCTGACGGTCGGGGGCGTAGCTTTCGATCTGCTCCAGACGGCCAAGCGAATTGGCCCGTAGTGCGAAGCCGCCGAAGACGAAGATCTGTCCGGGGAGGAAGGTCTCACCCTGGACTGCATCGCTATTGACGATCATAGGAGCCATCGAGCCTGATGGCGATGACACAGAGGAACTCTCAATGAAAGCACCAATGTCGGTGTCAAAACCGGCGGATCTCGGGTAGGGGGTCCCGAACTGTGCGTCTAGGCCGGATGGTAACGGGAGGCAAGGGACACGAACTTTTACCCAGGTTCGGGCCCTCTCGATGGAGGTAAAACCCTACGTCCTGCTTGATTAATATTGATGATATGGGTAGTACAAGAGTAGATCTACCACGAGATCGAAGAGGCTAAACCCTATAAGCTAGCCTATGGTATGATTGTTGATATGTATGTTCTCCTACGGACTAAAACCCTCCACTTTATATAGACACCGGATAGGGTTAGGGTTACATAGAGTCGGTTACAATGGTAGGAGATCTTCATATCCGTATCGCCAAGCTTGCCTTCCACGCCAAGGAAAGTCCCTTCCGGACACGGGACGGAGTCTTCAATCTTGTATCTTCATAGTCCAGGAGTCCGGCTGAAGGTATAGTCCGGCTATCCGAACATCCCCTAATCTAGGACCCCCTTAGGGACCCTCGAAGGCCTAGAGAAATAAGATAAGAAAGAAAGAAAGGAAAACAAGACAGATAATGTATTTGTGAAAAAATGGACAAAGGGAGGGGACTAACATAGAGTCTGGTGCTAGGCGTAGAATCTTCGGAGCCTGGCCGCGTTCCATGGGTTTGGCTCGAGTCGACTAGTCGATGCATACCGCAGTCGGTACGCTCCACCGGTCAGAACTTGGTCAATAATTAAGGGACCTTCCCATTTGGGCTCGAGCTTGTTCTTTTTCTTATCCGTCAGGCATAGAACTAGTTCGCCAATGTTATAAGTTTTGGCCCGTACTTCTCTGCTTTGGTATCTGCGAGCCTGTTGCTGGTAAAATGCGGAACGGGCTTTGGCTACGTGGCGCTCCTCCTCCAAGGTGTCCAGACTGTCCTGCCGATCGAGCTCGGCTTCTCTTTCTTCGTACATGCGCACTCTAGGTGAGTCATGAATTATGTCACAGGGAAAGACTGCCTCTACGCCGTACACCATAAATAAGGGTGTATATCCGGTGCTACGATTCGGCGTGGTCCGCAGCCCCCAGAGTACGGAGTCGAGCTCCTCTACCCAGTGTGTGTTAGACTCCGTTAAGGAACACACTAATCTAGGTTTAATGCCGCTCATTATAAGACTGTTTGCTTGCTCGACTTGACCGTTGGTTTGTGGGTTATAGACTGAGGCACAATCGAGCTTGATGCCCATTTTGCTGCACCAGAGTTTTACCTCATCGGCCGTGAAGTTCATGCCATTATCAGTGATGATGTTGTGGGGGACGCCATAACGGTGTACAACCCCGGATATGAAATCTATCACCAGTCCGGATTCAGCTGTTTTAACCGGTTTGGCCTCTATCCATTTGGTGAATTTATCCACCATGACCAATAAGTATTTTTCTTGTGGGTTCCCCCTTTAAGGGGTCCAACCATGTCAAGCCCCCAGACCGCAAAGGGCCATGTAATGGGGATTGTTTGGAGGGCGGTGGGTGGCATGTGGCTTTGATTTGTAAAGAGCTGGCAACCGACGCAACGTTGGACCAAGTCATGTGCATCTGTCCGGGCCGTTGGCCAATAGAATCCTGTACGGAAGGCCTTGATTACAAGAGCCCGGGCTGCGACATGATGACCACCGAGTCCGGCGTGAATTTCTGTCAAAAGATTCCGCCCTTCCTCTTCGGAGATGCATCTTTGAAGGACTCCGTAGTGCTTTTCTTGTACAATTCTCCCTCATGGACCCTGTAGGCCTTGGATCGCCGCACGATGTAGCGTGCCTCATTTTGGTCCTCCAGAAGTTCCTATCTAGTTAGGTAGGCCAGGAATGGTTCTGTCCACGGGGCAATAATGGCCATTATTTCATGGGCTGAAGGTGTTATTTCGGTGGCGGAGCCTCCGATTGTGTTAGAGAGTTCGGTATCGGGTATTTTGGCCGGGTCCGGACTGTTGTTACCAGTGTCCCCTTCCCATGCTACGATGGCTTGAAGAGCCTCTCCTGAAATATGTAGGGGGGACCGCGTCGCGTTTTGCGCCAATGCGGGCGAGGATATCCGCCGCGTGATTGTTTTCCCAAGCCACATGGTGCAATTCGAGTCCCTCGAACCAAGCTGACATCTTTAGTATGGCATTTTGATAGGCTGCCATTTTCGGATCCTTGGAGTCGAAATCTCCGTTTATTTGGGATATTGCGAGGTTTGAATCCCCACGCACCTCCAGGCATTGAATGCCCATGGAGATTGCCATCCGAAGACCATGCAATAGAGCTTCATATTCGGCTGCATTGTTGGAATCTGTATACAATATTTGCAGTATGTACCGAACGGTATCTCCGGTTGGGGACGTCAGGACGACGCCAGCCCCTAGACCGGTCAGCATTTTAGAACCGTCGAAGTGCATGATCCAATTGGAGTATGCGCCGTACTCTTTAGGGAGTTCGGCCTCCGTCCATTCGGCGACGAAGTCGGCCAGTACTTGCTATTATATGGCTCGGCGAGGTTTGTACGTTATGTCGAATGGGAGGAGCTCAATGGCCCATTTGGCAATCCGGCTCATAGCGTCGCGGTTGTTGATAATATCATTAAGTGGCACAGTAATCAAACACTCTTAAAAGTAGTGTCGCAGTTTCCGCGATGCCATGAAAACCGCATATGCTATTTTTTGGTAATGCGGGTACCGTGATTTGCATGGAGTGAGGACAGTGGATACATAGTATACTGGCTTTTGAAGAGGGATTTTTGTGTTCGTCCGCTTCCCGTTTGACAACGAGCACCGCGCTTACAACTTGATGAGTTGCCGCAATGTACAACATCATTGGTTCGCCGATGTTTGGTGCGGCCAGGATCGGGTTGGTTGCCAGAATGGCCTTTATTTCTTCCAATCTGGCTGTGGCCGCGTCCGTCCACTCTAAGTGTTCGGTGCGCCGAAGGAGGCGACAAAGGGGTAAAGCCTTTTCTCCCAAGCGGGAGATAAAGCGGCTTAGAGACGCCACGCATCCAGTTAGCTTCTGGATTTGTTTGAGGTCTGTTGGGGTAGCCAACTATGACAACGCTCAGATTTTGGCCGGATTAGCTTCAATACCTCAACTGGAGACAATGAATCCCAGGAGCTTTCCGGCTGGTACGCTGAAAACGCATTTTTCCGGATTGAGCTTGATGTCATATGTTCGGAGGTTGTCGAATGTGATCCTCAAGTCGTCTATCAAAGAGTCGACGTGTTTGGTTTTGACGACCACATCGTCTATGTATGCCTCTACTGTTTTGCCGATTTGTTTCTCCAGACATGTCTGAATCATGTGCTGATATGGTGCGCCGGCGTTTTTGAGCCCAAAAGGAACTGTGTTAAAACAGAAGGGACCGTATGGTGTGATGAATGCCGTTGCGGCTTGGTCGGACTCCGCCATCTTGATTTGGTTGTAACCGGAGTATGCGTCGAGGAAACACAATGACTCGTGTCCTCCAGTAGCATCAAGGATTTGATCGATGCATGGGATGGGGAAGGGATCCTTTGGGCAAGCTTTATTGAGGTCTTTGGAGTCGACACAAAGGCGCCAGGATTTGTCCTTCTTTGGTACCATCGCCAGGTTTGCTAGCCAGTCCGGGTGTTTTATTTCTTTGATGAATCCGGCCTCCAATAACTTGGCTAGTTCCTCTCCCATGGCCTGTCTCTTAGGTTCAGAGAAACGCCGAAGAGCTTGCTTCACCGGCTTGAATACCTTTAGGATATTAAGGCTATGCTCGGCCAGCCTGCGTGGGATTCCTGGCATGTCTGATGGATGCCAGGCGAATATGTCCCATTTCTCGCGCAGGAACTCTCGTAGTGCGGCGTCCACAGCGGGGCTTAGCTGTGCCCCGATGGAGGCTGTTTTTGTAGGGTCCATTGGGTGGACTTGGAATTTGACTATTTCATCCGCTGGTTTAAAAGAGGTGGACTTGGATCTCTTGTCAAGTATCACATCGTCCCTGTCCACTTTGGAGCGTAGCGTAGTTAATTCCTCAGCCGAGAGGGCTACGGATAGAGCCTCGAGGGCCAATGCGGCTGTTTTGTTTTCGGCGCGGAGTGCTGTGTCCGGATCGCTGGCGAGAGTGATGATTCCGTTGGGCCCGGGAATTTTGAGCTTCATGTACCCGTAATGGGGTACGGCTTGGAAGATTGTGAATGCCTCCCGTCCTAAAAGAGCATGATAACCACTGCTGAACGGGGCCACTTGGAATGTAATTTCTTCGGACCTATAATTATCCGGCGTGCCGAATACCACATCTAGTGTGATTTTACCCGCACAACGTGCTTCCCGACTGGGGATAATTCATCTAAAGGTTGTGCTACTTTGCTCGATGCGGTTCCAGTCTATTTCCATCGTTTGAAGGGTTTCCTCATAGATGAGGTTTAGTCCGCTGCCGCCGTCCATGAGTACTTTGGTGAGTCGAAAGCCATCCACGATTGGACTGAGGACCAGTGCGGCTGGTGCTTGGGTTGTTCGGAATTTAGGTTCATCACTAGCATTGAAGGTAATAGCCGTGTCACTCCATGGATTTGTTGCTGCTATGTGGCAGATTTCGGCCATGCTGTGGAGTGTTCGCTTGCGCCTGTTATTTGACGCAAAGGTCTCAAACACTGTTAACACCGTATTGTTATCCACTAGATGGTGCTCCGTTCTATGTGGGATAAGAAGATCCTCACCACTTTTGGCCACCTGTCGGAGTATTCAACATGCTTTAAGGCTGTGCGTTGGTATTGCATCCGCTGTACTATGAATTTTGCAGGGTCCGTTGAGCCATCCTTCCAGTATGGTTCCATACCCTGTAGAGGGTTTTTGCTTTTTGGTAGTTGACTCGGGTGTATTGTGATAATGCACCCTTTTGTTTCGGACTGGGTTTGTATTCAGGGCCGGATTATCCCAAAAGTTTACTTCGGTTTTCCAAGCACTTTCCATCGCACAGTACTTTCGTACTATGGATGCCAAGTCAGCGAAGCATGTTATCTCACGGCGATTTATGGCGTTAAGGATTCCCTTGTCCGTGCAATTATTGCAGAAAAATAGGATTACGTCTTCCTCACGACAGTCCTTAACCTTGTTCATCGCAAGGAGGAATCTGGCCCGATAGTGATGTACTGTTTCCTGGGGATCTTGCCTGATGTGGGAAAGATAGCTTATGTTTGGGTGGGTGGGTGGAATTGAATCTGAACCCTCACCTGATCTGGGATCCAGGGGCCGAGAATTTCCAAGTTTGAAAGTTCCGGTTCCGGATTGTGACCCGATAATCCTGGCCTGCTGCCTGACTCTAAGTTCAGGGATTGGGTGTTGTCCTCCCGCGAACGGGAGTCCAGCTCGGAGAGCTCGGGAATCCGGACATATTTGGTCCTCAGGATAGAGGAAAGGTCACCACATTGTTCCTCCACCACTGCAATATGATGGGTGACCGGTGGAGAGTTAATCTCCCTTTGATCGGGTTTAAGCCCAATCCGATCATAATCCGTAGCGACTCCCAAGGTGGCGATGTGATCCAAGAGCTCGTTTAAGGAGGAGAGCTCCATTGGATCCATCTGTTCGACGAGTGCCGATTTGACGTGGAGGTTGTTTTCGATGACCCATGAATTCATTGTCGGCGCGGCAGCCGAACAGGCGGTCATGATGAACCCGCCTAGCCGGAGAGTTTGGCCGACAGCCAAAGCTCCCCCAACAGTAGTACCATCTTTAAAGACAAGACGAGACATCCTTCCTTCTGGCGATGGCACAAAGGAACTCTCAATGAAAGCACCAATGTCGGTGTCAAAACCGGTGGATCTCGGGTAGGGGGTCCCGAACTATGCGTCTAAGGCGGATGGTAATAGGAGGCAGGGGACACGATGTTTTACCAAGGTTCGGGCCTTCTTGATGGAGGTAAAACCCTACGTCCTGCTTGATTAATATTGATGATATGGGTAGTACAAGAGTAGATCTACCACGAGATCAGAGAGGCTAAACCCTAGAAGCTAGCCTATGGTATGATTGTATGTTGTCCTACAGACTAAAACCCTCCAGTTTATATAGACACCGGAGAGGGCTAGGGTTACACAAGGTCGGTTACAAAGGAGGAGATATACATATCCGTATTGCCTAGCTTGCCTTCCACGCCAAGTAGAGTCCCATCCGGACACAAGACGAAGTCTTCAATCTTGTATCTTCATAGTCCAACAGTCCGGCCAAAGGATATAGTCCGGCTGTCCGGAGACCCCCTAATCCAGGACTCCCTCACCAGCTGTCTAGAGGAACAAACATACTTACGAGCTCACCTCCAAGGTCGTTGATAACCTCATTCATGGACTCGCTGTTGCAAGCACGTCGAGGCATGCCGTGGAAGGTCAGCTTTGTTTAAAACTCAAGCTCAGAGGGCACCGAGCCCCATCCTGGGTGCCACCCATCAAAGCTCACCAGTGCACCATCGCAGAACAAATGCCGGGAAGATTCGAACACACGATTCCAGTCGAAAGTTGTCCGGAACCTGACGAAGAAATCAGCCGGTGGCGGACAGACTTCGATGAGCAACTCACTTATTTGGATCCCGTGCGCAATGCCAAGAGCTTTGACAAGGTCATCCGGCGAGACGGGAGGCCGGTCGCCATTCATGGTTACCATCAGCACTTTGCGAGCAAACTAGTCCTCAAGCGCCGCCATGCCACTGTTGAGCGACAACACGCAGCGACCGAAGGCAGGACGCACCTCAGGATCTCCGGCTCGGAGATCTGCATTGACAGGCGACATGATAGTGAGCTTGATTACAGGGAGTACAGGAGGGGGATTTGGGGGAACTGGAGTATGAATTGAGATTCCAGAGGTGGGGGAGGGGCGGGAGATTGGGGATGAGAAGGTAGCTTGAATTTCGAACACGCACCAATATGCTCTCGGCACGCAAGCGCACGAAAACACTGGTGGCGCCCACATGTCGGCCTAAGAGTCCTTATTCTTTCTTTTTTGGAGAGCCCGGCCTTTTTTGAGGATCTTTTGAGGGCCTGGCCTGAGAGTCATAATTGACCTGTTTGGCATTGCGTTACTACTCGGCCCATATTCAACGACACCGCACTGGCCCAAACAAGTGTACATCATCGAAAATAAATTGAGCTCAAATTATATAACTTGAAATAAGGAGATACACTCTGAACACTGGAGAATGGTGATGCCCTCATTTAGCCCACCAGTAGTTCGAGACAATAAACAGTTCTAAACAATGATATATACAACATTCAAACATTGACTAGTGACCAGTACTGACATAAACAACAAGACATGATAGTTCATAAGAAATCTAGCTACACCACCAAAACGCACCCATCTGAAGCGCTCAGACTCTCGTGATCCAGACGAGAATGACATTCTAAACAGAGGCAACTATTACATAGTAAGAGTGACATAGACAAGGATGACAAGGAATATGCATAACAAAAGAAAGAACTACCCATCCTGAACAAGCAGCAAAGACAACAAAGTCATTCGAAGAGATGATCCAACACCATCATAATTTGCAGCCCCGCTTCAGCGACCAACAATCGGGAGACACCAGTACTCGACGCTTTCGACGCAACAGCCCAATTACCTATCAACCTGAAGGCTTGAACCACATCACTGCCTGTCGTGATTGAGACATCCAAGGATCAAAGTTAATCCAGATGCCTTTGTCATTCTCACCTTCTTTTGGCTGCAAGCTGTATCATTGACAATGAGTGGAGTTTGCTCCCGTACTCCTAGGGCTCACCGTGTAGACACAGTTTTCCATAGCAAACAGAGCCTCTCTGCCATCAGGGTCCTTCCCAACGGTGATCTCCTGGTTAATCAGATAATTGAGTCCGAGAAACAAAGAGTGTGAACCAAGGCTGTTTACCCGCCTCCAACTATAAAATCCTGAAGGCCCCAACAAGCTGGTATCCTGCTCATAGACGTAACAGCCACTGTCCGGATACTCACGTATTTCACGGTGCTTGTATACAGTGAGGTTTTTGCAATATAAATTTTCCGGCTCATGTGTCCGAATGATCATCAGTCTTTTGCCGTCGTTTGATTGAGCGAGGAACCAGTTGTGCTTACCTGTTTTTGGCAAAGGTGGTGTGATTACAAAGGGCAGTAACTGTAGGGACACTGCATAACATCAAAAAGGACAGGCATTGTTAATGCATGATCAGCATTGTTCAAAGTATGAGTAGGATAATGCAAGAAACAACATTGATATGTCCCTATTGGAACTGGGAGGAAAATACAGGGAAATGTATACTGGGTTCGAAAATATAGAAGTGCCATGCATGGTTATACTCATGTTATCTCGCAATCGATTCTTCAAAGGAAACTACCATGGCATGCATGTTATGGAATCATGTTCTGTCCTCACAAACAAATTCTTCAAGGTAACTAACAAATGATACGTCTCTGTCGTATCTACTTTTCCAAACACTTTTTCCCTTGTTTTGGACTCTAACTTGCATGATTTGAATGGAACTAACCCGGACTAACGCTGTTTTCAGCAGAATTGGCATGGTGTTATTTATGTGCAGAAACAAAAGTTCTTGGAATGACCTGAAACTTCACGGAACATCTTTTTGGAAATAATAAAAAATCCTTGCAAAAGATGAAGACCATGGGGCCCACACCCTAGCCACGAGGGTGGGGGGCGAACCTGCCCCTTGGGCGCGCCCCCCTACCTCGTGGGCCCCCTGGAGCTCCTCCGACCTCAACTCCAACTCTTTATATTTTCTTTCGGGGATAAAAAATAGAGGAGAAGGATTCATCGCGTTTTACGATATGGAGCCGCCTCCAAGCCCTAAAACCTCTCGGGAGGGCTGATCTGGAGTCCGTTCGGGGCTCCGGAGAGGGGAATCCGTCGCCATCATCATCATCAACCTTCCTCCATCACCAATTTCATGATGCTCATCGCTGTGCGTGAGTAATTTGATCGTAGGCTTGCTGGACGGTGATGGGTTGGATGAGATTTATCATGTAATCGAGTTAGTTTTGTTAGGGATTGATCCCTAGTATCCACTATGTTCTGAGATTGATGTTCGTACGACTTCGCTATGCTTAATGCTTGTCACTAGGGCCCGAGTGCCATGATTTCAGATCTGAACCTATTATGTTTTCATCAATATATGAGAGTTCGTGATCCTATCTTGCAAGTCTATAGTCACCTACTATGTGTTATGATCCGGCAACCCCGAAGTGACAATAATCGGGACCTGTCGTGGGTTTGTCATGGAAGATGTCCTTGTGAAAGGACTTAGTCATGGAGCCATCGCAACGCGTTAGCTTAAAGGGGTTAAACCGGACAAGGGGACACGGAGAGTTTATACTAGTTCAGCCCCTTCGATGAAGGTAAAAGCCTACGTCTAGTTGTGATTGGTATTGCTAGGGTTTCAAAGGCCAGCGAGCGAATCCGCTTTATCTGGCTCTCGAGTTGTTCTCTGTTGTCCCTAAACCGCTACCGGGTCGTCCCTTCATATACATAGGTGACGCCCACCGGCTACAGAATCCCGTAGCTGGATCATAAATGTGTCTGTTTCAGTCTCTACCCTTCCTATCTTACAATGCAAGTTACATAATAAAGGTCGGTTTACATCTACAACCCTTAACTCGCCTCTGGGCCTTGGGCCTTCATAAAGCGCCATCATTCTTACATCTTCATGGGCTTCTAATCTTCATAAAGTTAATCCGGTTACCCCTGACCGGTTTATGTCCAGTAGTAATATCCCCAACATTAGGCCCCAGATTGGTTTGAACTTGTTCATGTCAATCTTCAGTACTAAGAAAAAACTCCTCCTTTGCATCTTCACCTTGATTTTGTGAACCGTCGTGACGTCATACTCCAGAATCATGATAAACTGTCCTGACGTCATCTATCCGTTGAGGCCGAAGATTCCCTTTATTAATGCATATTCAGTCATCGAGGTGACATCATTATTAACTATCCATTTTTGAGCTCCTCGATTCCCGCACTTGTCACTTTATCACGTCGCCTTATAAATAGGGCCACGGGTCCTTATTATTTTTCCCCTTTGTCTCCTTCGCTTCTTCCTCCTCGCGACCCCTCTGCTCTTGAGCACCGCCACCGTCACCGAGCTTCTCCTCTGCTTCGACAAAGGCCGCTACATCAACCTGACCATTACCAGAAAACTGCGGCATTCCTCCGTTGCTTCAACAACCACTGTAAGTCTTTTTCTTTCCCCCCTTGTAGATCTGTCTAGGGTTTCCCTGTTCTCCACAGTTCTTCTGAAGTTCATTAGTGCTTCAGTGATGTTCTTCCTTGTTCTTCCTTTAGTCTGTAGATGGACACTTCATGCTTGACGTATCCCTTGCCGTGGCTAATCTTCTGTTACCACCACAAATCCTTATGCGCAAAAAACTGATCTAGTCCTTCATAAACTGTTTTCGGGTCCTACCTTTTTTAGGTCAAAATATTTTTGCCTTTCTGTCTTCGGTAGATCCAAAATTCCCATGTGATCTTGTGAAACTTGTTTTACCTTACCTAGTCGTTTTTGCCTTAGATCTGTACCCTCTTATCACTTTGGCGATTTACCTTTGTATAAGAAATCTACACGATTAGCCCTCTGGTAAACCGGAGGAGCCCTTTACCTCCATTGTTATACTCCGGTTTAACAGTGTCTGTATAACCTTGTTCCGATATTGCCTTGTTATCTATTATTGCATTGGTCTCCGGTTTATGCAATTTCACATATAAGTATATCTTTTATTCCATTGCATCTTGCATGTCATCATGAGTGATTTGTAAACCGACATTTCTTATACAGCTTTTTGTTCCACAATGGCCAAGCAATTTTTCGCTTGCAAGTGGGCTCATTCCCGGGTCTCTGAGGGACAGTTGAATGGAATGGTCAGCATCGGCACCTTGCCACTAGTTGGGAAAGGCCTAGCAGCAGCGCGGGTTTTAGGCCTATCAATAGTGCGGGGCAATGCACTACTGATAAGGCGCTACAGCTAACGTATAGCAGTAGCGTGCCTAAGAAAACTGAAATTAAATGGAGAGTTCCAGGAGCAGAAAATCCTCCGACCCCAAGGCAGGGTGAGGTTGTGGTCTTTGTCGACCAGATAGGCCGTGGCTTCAAACCGCCAGGGTCAAAGTTTTACCGAGATGTGCTTGCCAGTTTCCAACTTCATCCTCAAGACATCGGACCCAACTCGGTATCCAATCTATGCAACTTCCAGGTCTTCTGTGAAGTGTATTTACAAGAAGAACGACTGCAGAGCTGTTCCGGGACTTCTTTCATCTGAACCGGTGCACAGAATTTGTAAATGGCCCCAACACTGAACTTGGTGGTGTTTCAATTCAGAAGCGGAAGGAAGTTGAATTTCCTCATGCCAAACTGCACAGCCACCCTAAGGAATGGAACCAGACTTGGTTCTACTGCAGAGATACTTCTCCTGAAGATGAGAACCCCCTCCCAGGCTATCGTGATCATCGGCTTTCCAACACCCATCCAATGCCACAACGCTTAAGTTCTGCAGAACGGGCCAAATATGCCCCTCAACTCGCCAAGCTCCGGGCTTTTATGGCCAACGGTTTAACAGGCGTTGATTTCGTGTGATGTTGGATATCTTGGAGCGTCTTGCCGCTAAGCCGGTGCCCCGGTTTAATGTGTGAGTACACCGGTGATGTTGAAGACCCTCAACGCCATTGCAACATTCAGGTGACCGATGAAGAGGTCACTGAAAGCATAAAGAAAATTTTGAATGAATCAGAATCAGTCTGTAGTCAAACCGGCTTGAGCCCCTTCTATACTAAGAACAAGCCGCCTGCTGTAAGCACTATACTTCCTTTTCATCTTTGATATCTTTAATTTGTTCAACTTGTAATCCTTCTTCTGTGTATGTATGTATAGGGTGATGATCCCTTCTGGAAACGGAAATTCGTAGATAAAGCAGTGAAGCCAACCGGGGATAAAGCGGTCAAACCATCTCGTCCAAAACCAAAGCCGTCAAGCGGACCTCAAAGCGGAAAACAGCTGACCGGATCAACATGGAACTTGATGACGATGCTGATGATCCGGAAGTTGAGGTAGAACTTGACTCACTTGGCTCCCCTTTCATGCACCTCATTAACAATGATCTTTATGAGGAGGACGTAGAAGGCAGCCAAGCTGATGATGTAGAGGTAATTACTCTTTCCTCCGGTTCAGACTCTATGCCAATACAAAAAACCCGTCAAGCAGTCCAGAAAGTAAGCTTTTCTCATCCTCTTGCATACTTGGACCCAACATTTATTTTAAAGACACAGCAGCATGAAGCTCGCCGGACAACCCAGCACAGTGGCCAACAGGTCACTTCGGCCGGTTTACCTGATACCCCGGCTCGGAAGTGCCGGTCTGAGGTCTCTTCCACTTCTGACCATTATTATCCCAAGGCAGGTTATTTCAGACAACCTCTTAATCTGTCTGATTCAAATTATCAGGTGACACCTCCCTCATCCTCTGGCTAGTCAACAGCAACTCAACTCCCTCCTCTAAAAACTGTGGCTGGGTAAGTTTTCAAACTCCTTCTTCCAATGCATTATAAATCTTGAATAAGATGCTAACCCTCTTTAAATTTATTTGCAGAGTCAAAGCCAGACTGAGGGAGTCCTAGATTGGGGGGTCTCCGGACAGCCGGACTATCTCCATTGGCCGGACTGTTAGACTATGAAGATACAAGATTGAAGACTTCGTCTCGTGTCCGGATGGGACTCTACTTGGCGTGGAAGGCAAGCTAGGCAATACGTATATAGATATCTCCTCCTTTGTAACCGACCTTGTGTAACCCTAACCCTCTCCGGTGTCTATATAAACCGAAGGGTTTTAGTCCGTAGGACAACAACCATAACATACAATCATACCATAGGCTAGCTTCTAGGGTTTAGCCTCTCTGATCTCGTGGTAGATCTGCTCTTGTACTACCCATATCATCAATATTAATCAAGCAGGATGTAGGGTTTTACCTCCATAAAGAGGGCCCGAACCTGGGTAAAACATTGTGTCCCCTGCCTCATGTTACCATCCGGCCTAGACGCATAGTTCGGGACCTGTCGGGGATATACCCCGCGGTATGACCCGGCCGGAGTCGTAACCCGGCCGGGACTTGGTAAACCGGCGGATGGTAAACCGGCAAACAATGTTAAACCGGTAGACAATGTTAAACCGGCAGACAATGTTAAACCGGCAGAACAATGTTAAACCAGCAGATGTTAAGAAGCCCAGGAAGGGATGTCAAGATAGTTTAAGTTAAAGTCCGAGTTGGACTCCACATCTAACCCGCCCCTTCAACATATATAAGGAGGGGCAGGGCTCCTCAAAGGGAGAGAAGCAAGAAACAATCTCTAGGGCTAGACACAACTAGAGGAGAGCCGGTTTACGGCGACTCCCTCGTGATGATAATGAGATCTAGCCTCAAACAGCATGTTGGGTTGTTACCGGATGATGTTTCCCGGGGCCCGAAGCTGTCTAAACCCTTGTCTTGTGTTGCGTCTCTCGATTCCGCTCAACCCCTCTCAAGCTACCACATAGATGCGTTGGCCTCGCGACTAAGTCCTCACACTAAGGACATCTGCCGTGACAATTCCACAACAGGACCCCCTACCCGAGATCCACCGGTTTTTGACACCGACATTGGTGCTTTCATTGAGAGTTCCTCGGTGTCGTCGCCGTTAGGCTTGATGGCTCCTACTATCATCGATAGCGATGCGGTCCAGGGTCAGACTTTTCTCCCCGGACAGATCTTCGTATTCGGCGGCTTTGCACTGTGGGCTAATTCGCTTGGCCATCTAGAGCAGATTGAAAGCTACGCCCCTGGCCATCAGGTCAGATTTGGAAGTTTGAACTACATGACCGACATCTGCGGAGACTTGATCTTCGACGGATTCGAGCCATAGCCGGGCGCGCCGCACTGTCGCGATGAATATGACCTAGCTCTGCCACCGGACGGTACCCCAAAGGCCTCGCCCGCATCAGCTCCGACCCTTAGCTCGCAGCCAGCCGTGAAAATCGAGGACGGGTGGCTAGACACCGCCTCAGGGGCTGCAGTCTCGATGGCGATCGAGCCGAACACCAGCATAATCCTCTGCGCAGCCCGTGACTCCAAGGTGCCGGACTCTCTTCCGGACCCCGAACCATCCGCGCCCCTGCCAATCGAATCCAATTGGGCGCCTATCATGGAATTCACCGCCGCGGATATCTTTCAGCACTCGCCCTTCGGCGAAATTCTGAATTCACTAAGGTCTCTCTCTGTCAGGAGAGCCCTGGCCGGATTATGGCCAACAGGATTGGGATGCGGACGACGAAGAAATTCGACGCCCACCCACCACCCACTTAATAGCCACTGTCGACAACTCAACTGACATGCTCGACTTCGACTCCGAAGACATCGACGGTATGGGCGACGATGTGGGAGGCGAAGAGGAACCACCGCCCACAGAGCGCTGGATGACCACCTCATCATATGACGTATACATGGTGGACACACCAAAAGAAGACGACGACGAGGAACGGAAGGACGCACCGAAGGCTTGTTCCCTCGAGAAGCAGTCAAAGCAGAGGCGCAAGCGCCGCCCCAAATCCTGCCTCGGCAGAAATAACGATCATACAGACCCAGCGTTGGAGCAGGGCGAACCACTGCCGGACCATGGCAATACGGAGAATCAAACCGAACAAACAAATTCTATCAAAGATAATAATCCGGACGACATAACGCCGGACAAGCACCCGAAGCAGCAGAATGCCCATCAAAGGCTTGTTGCCACCGCGAGGAGTCTGAAAAAGCAGAAGCACAGGCTCAACGCTGCGCAGGACACACTCCAAATCAGATGGAGCAAAGTACTCAACACAGCAGCTAAGTACGACGGCAATCTCCCCACCAAGAGCTACCCAAAGCGGAAGTTGCTACCTGAATTCGATGAGGAGGCCTCAAACCTCCCACAACCGAAAATAAAAACGGCAACCTCCCGGATAGATGACCTCACAGCCAACATAGAGCGGTAAACAACGCCACCCACAAGCCAATACGAGATCCACGCGAGGGCTCGCACCAAAAGGACGGCGCAACCAGATCCATCTATGGACCACGCAAGCGCGCCCCAGCATACGATGTAACACAACAAACATCCGAACAACGCGGTACACCTAGATACAGGGGTGTCACACACACCCTATGTTTCACCGACGAGGTACTGGACCATGAATTTCCAGAGGGATTCAAACCCGGAAACATAGAGGCATACGACGGAACAACAGACCCTGGGGTCTGGATTGAGGACTACATCCTCCATATCCATATGGCTCGAGGAGATGATCTCCACGCCATCAAGTACTTACCCCTCAAGCTCAAAGGGCCAGCTCATCACTGGCTTAAAAGCCTCCCCGAAAACTCCATTGGAAGTTGGGAAGAGCTCGAAGACGCTTTTCGGGCAAATTTTCAAGGGACTTATGTCCGACCTCCGGATGCGGACGATTTGAGTCATATAACTCAACAGCCCGGAGAGTCAGCCCGAAAACTTTGGAACAGGTTTCTTACTAAAAAGAACCAAATTGTCGATTGTCCGGACGTCGAAGCCTTGGCAGCTTTTAAGCATAGCGTCCGTGACGAATGGCTTGCCAGACACCGCGGCCAAGAAAAGCCGAGAACAATGGCAGCATTAACAAGCCTCATGACCCACTTTTGTGTGGGTGAGGACAGCTGGCTAGCCAGATGCAGCACCAGCGACCCCAGTACATCTGAAGTTAGAGATGGAAACGGGAAATCACGGCGCAACAGCAATAACAAACGCCGGAATAAATAAGACAGCACGAAGGGCACGGCCGTAAACGCCGAATTCAAAAGCTCTCGGCCACGTCAGCAAAAGCCACCCCTAAATGCGCCAGAGACGAACTGTCCAGCCTAAACAAAATTCTGGACCAAATATGTCAGATCCATAGCACCCCTGGTAAACCCGCTAATCATACCCATAGAGAATGTTGGGTCTTCAAGCAGTCCAGCAAGCTTAACGCCGTACACAAGGGGGAGGATACACCAAGCGAAGACGAGGATGAGCCTCCCAAGCAAGACACTGGGGAACAAAAGAAATTTCCACCAGAAGTCAAAACAGTAAATGTGTTACACGTGATCAAGGGAAGAAACAAAACGGCACTCCCAGAAAAATAAGCTCAAGGGCCTATCACTGCAGAGCCCTTCCACTGGTCGTCTCAACCGATCACTTTCAACCATCGTGATTACTCAGCAAGTATCCCGCGTGCGGGATGGGCTGCCCTGGTATTAGACCCAATAATTGACGGATACCACTTCACACGAGTCCTGATGGACGGTGGCAGCAGTCTAAACCTGATATACCAGGATACAATCAACCAAATGGGGATAGACCCAACAAAAATTTGCCAAAGCAATACTACCTTTAAAGGAGTAATGCCAGGCCCAGAGGCTCATTGCACGGGCTCCCTGCTACTAAAGGTTATATATGGCTTCCCCAATAACTTCCGTAGCGAACATTTAACCTTCCACATCGCTCCGTTCCAAAGTGGCTATCAAGCACTACTCGGACGTGAAGCTTTCGTTCGCTTTAATGCATTACCGCACTACGCTTCCCTCACACTCAAGATGCCCGGCCCACGTGGCATCATTATAGTGAATGGAAGTATTAAGTGAGCATTGCATGCCGAAGAGAGTGCGGCTGCCTTGGCAGCTGCACACTAAAAACGGCCTGACCAACTAAAGCATTTAACAGGTCGTCAAGACCTCGGACATGGTTAGACGAGTCCGGCACAGCTATATGTAATTCATACCGGATCAATGGTCACACCCCTATTACAAATACAAGGGGCTCAACGCGCGCAGACAAGTGGCAATTTTTACTCATCTTGAATTATACATGATTTCTTAAAAAACTATCTTTTTGCACGACAACTTTTTCACCTAAGTTCCTCTTTTTTACAGATGATCATCGTGCTACACCCGTCCAGGATACGGCACAACAGAGACACAGGCACAGACGTGTACCAGGGACCCGCTCCAAGGATTCTTTTTAGATTAAGACCCTGCGTAAACCTTTTTTACTGTCTCTTGTTGATACACATCCACCGAATTCCCAGCATAGTTGAGAAGGATGCTGACGTCTTGGCATGTGGCCACGTCAGAATAATGCACGTACCTGGACACAAGGGGCTTCTTACAAAGGGCACTATTTAGGCCCAGTTTATACCATAAAGACCGAATACCTTAGGGAGTGTTTGGCGTCGCGAGCTTGGCCTTATATGCATCAACTCCGAATCATTGTCTTTGGTCAAATGTTGGGTTTGCCCGGCTCCCGTGTTTTGGTGCCTTACGTTCCGCTTTATCGGCTAAGGTAGCACCAGGAGAACTACTGCGATTGTGCCCTGGTTCATCTGGACGAGCACCTCAGAAGAGAAAGCCGAAAACTGACTGTCATGATATAGCGTGAGACTGGTCAACCACTCGATGACCTATCGGAATGTTAGAATTCCTCTGCTTTAACGAAGGGCCGTTTTCCGGCCAGGCATGTACGCACCCCGCGATCGGGAGAGTGCGGAGCCACCAGGGGCTATCTAGTAGCCCCACTGTCAAACTCCTATGGCTAAGTGAAAGTGTCAAAGCATTATAGTCCGATTGCCTTGTTCGCTACGCTATCACCTCCTTAATAGGACCAAGACGTTGGGTTAAGTGTGAACACGCATTTTTCACGAGCACCTCCGCATTATATGCGTGGGGGTTGAAGCCGACGGCTGCAATCTTTCAGGTTATACACATGTATACATAAACGGCCGCACACGAGGCATCATACTACTTTCAGGCAAAAGTATAAACATGGTTGAGGGAGTCCTAGATTAGGGGGTCTCCGGAGAGCCGGACTATCTCCATTGGCCGGACTGTTAGACTATGAAGATACAAGATTGAAGACTTCGTCTCGTGTCCGGATGGGACTCTACTTGGCGTGGAAGGCAATCTAGGCAATGTAACCCTAACCCTCTCCGGTGTCTATATAAACTGAAGGGCTTTAGTCCGTAGGACACAAATCACAACATAAAATCATACCGTAGGCTAGCTTCTAGGATTTAGCCTCTCCGATCTCGTGGTAGATCTACTCTTGTAACACCCATATCACCAATATTAATCAAGCAGGACGTAGGGTTTTACCTCCATCAAGAGGGCCCGAACCTGGGTAAAACTTCGTGTCCCTTGCCTCCTGTTACCATCCGGCCTAGACGCACAGTTAGGGACCCCCTACCCGAGATCCGCCGGTTTTGACACCGACATTGGTGCTTTCATTGAGATTTCCTCTGTGTCGTCACCGCTAGGCTTGATGGGTCCTACTATCATCGATAGCGATGCGGTCCTGGGTGAGACTTTTCTCCCCGGACAGATCTTCGTATTCGGTGGCTTTGCACTGCGGGCCAATTCGCTTGGCCATCTGGAGCAGATTGAAAGCTACGCCCCTGGCCATCAGGTCAGATTTGGAAGTTTGAACTACACGACCAACATCCACAGAGACTTGATCTTCGACGGATTCGAGCCGCAGCCGGGCGCGCCCCACTGTCGCGATGGGTATGACCTAGCTCTGCCACTAGACGGTACCCCAGAGGCCTCGCCCGCATCAGCTCCGACCCTTAGCTCGGAGCCAGCTGTGCCAATCGAGGACGGGTGGCTAGACACTGCCTCAGGGGCTGCAGTCTCGACGGCGATCGAGCAGAACACCAGCATAATCCTCTGCGCAGCCCGTGACTCCAAGGTGCCGGACTCTCTTCCAGACCCCGAACCATCCGCGCCCCTGCCAATCGAATCCAATTGGGCGCTTATCATGGAATTCACCGCCGCGGATATCTTTCAGCACTCGCCCTTCGGCAACATTCTGAATTCACTAAGGTCTCTCTCTTTGTCAGGAGAGCCCTGGCCGGATTATGGCCAATAGGATTGGGATGCGGACGATGAAGAAATTCGACGCCCACCCACCACCCACTTTGTAGCCACTATCGATGATTTAACCGACATGCTCGACTTCGACTCCGAAGACATCGACGGTATGGACGACGATGTAGGAGACAAACATGAACCAGCACCTATAGGGCACTGGAAAGCCACCTCATCGTATGACATATACATGGTGGATACACCCAATGAAGGCAACGACGACGAGATGGCGGAGGATGACCCCTCCAAGAAGCGGCGCCGCTCTAAGTCCCGCCAAAGCAAAAGTGGTGATACCGGCACAGGAGATAATAACACTCCGGATAGCGCCGAAGACAACAACAATCCCCTCCAGCAAGATTTAGAGCAGGAGGATGAAGGAGCCAGCTCTCCTAAGAGAGCGGCTGGCGGAGAGGAGGAGGATGACAATTACATGCCCCCCTCCGAAGACGAGGCAAGCCTCGGCGACGATGAATTCTCCGTACCAGAGGATCCCGTCGAATAAGAGCGCTTCAAGCGCAGGTTTATGGCCACGGCAAATAGCCTGAGGAAAAAGCAGCAGCAGCTTCAAGCTGATCAAGATCTGCTAGCTGACAAATGGACCGAAGTCCTCGTGGCCGTGGAATATAAAGTCGAGCATCCCTCCATGAGTTACCCAAGGCGCAGGTTACTACCCCGACTGGAGGAAGAAGCGTATGATACGGCTGATCAGCCACCTCGTCGCCACGATAGAGAGGCATTCCAGCCAAAAGCTCAGCCTCCACCCCAACGCCATCCAAATAAAAAGGCATGGGGAGATCTGCCAGACCTGCGAGACATATTGGAGGACAAAGTAAAGCATTCAAGATCGATCTACGGATAACGAGGGTGCACAACTCTGCGAGACGGTAAACGTCACGCCAGATACAGTAAAAGCAAATCCGGCCGGGCCGAACACAGCGGGCAAGACCCATTCGAGTTGTGTCGTGATATAGCCCAATACAGAGGTGCCGCACACCCCTTATGCTTCACAGACGAAGTAATGGAACATCAATTCCCAGAAGGTTTCAAACCTGTAAACATTGAATCATCGACGGCACAACAGATCCAGCGGTATGGATTGAGGACTTCCTCGTCCACATCCACATGGCCCGCGGTGATGACTTACATGCCATCAAGTACCTCCCACTAAAACTCAAAGGACTAGCGCGGCATTGGCTTAATAGCTTGCCAACAGACTCCATTAGCTGTTGGGAAGATCTGGAAGCCGCATTCCTCGACAACTTTCAGGGCACTTATGTGCGACCACCAGACGTCGATGACTTGAGCCACATAATTCAGCAGCCAGAAGAGTCGGCCAGGCAATTCTGGACTCGGTTCCTTACAAAGAAAAATCAAATCATCGACTGTCCGGATGCGGAGGCCTTAGCGGCTTTCAAGCACATCATCCGAGACGAGTGGCTAGCCCGGCACCTTGGTGAGGAAAAAGCCATTCAAACAAAGTACGCCGGGTCCGTCCAGCTTGGACCGTATACTCGATCGCTCGTGTCAAATACACGGCACCCCAGACAAGCCAGCCAATCACACCAACAGGGATTGTTGGGTGTTCAAGCAGGCCGGCAAGTTAATTGCCAAAAACAAGGACAAGGGGCCGCATAGCGATGACGAGGAAGAACCCCGGCAGCCGCACACTGGAGGACAAAAGAGGTTTCCCCCGCAAGTGCGGACGGTGAACATGATATACGCAACCCACATCCCCAAGAGGGAATGGAAGCGTGCGCTCAGGGACGTATATGCGTTGGAGCCAGTCGCCCCAAAGTTCAACCCTTGGTCCTCCTGTCCGATCACCTTAGATCGCAGGGACCACCCCACTAGTATTCGTCATGGCGGATTCACCGCACTGGTCCTGGACCCAATCATCGACGGATTTCACCTCACTCGAGTCCTCATGGATGGCGGCAGCAGCCTGAACCTGCTTTATCAAGACACAGTCCGCAAAATGGGTATAGACCCCTCAAGGATCAAACCCACAAAAACGACCTTTAAAGGCATCATTCCAGGCGTAGAGGCCCACTGCACAGGCTCAATTACACAGGAAGTGGTCTTTGGATCCCCGGATAACTTCCGAAGCGAAGAATTAATCTTCGATATAGTCCCGTTCCTCAGTGGTTATCACGCGCTGCTCGGACGAACCGCATTTGCTAGATTCAATGCGATACCACATTATGCATACCACAAGCTCAAGATGCCAGGACCTCGCGGAGTTATTACAGTCAATGGAAACACAGAGCGCTCTCTCCGAACAGAGGAGCACACCGCGGCCCTTGCAGCAGAAGCGCAAAGCAGCCTCTCAAGGCAATCTACCAGTTCGAAGTTTCAAAGCCCGGACACCTTCAAGCGCGCTCGGGGCAATCGGCAGACAGACCACCTCGCGCAATCTGAGCTCGCGTAGCAGTATGGCGGCCACCCCAATCCCAGCCCAACGGCGTTATTCGTGCCACGCGTACATAATTACGCATTAAAAATACCATGGGCACAGGTGAGGAGTGGGGGCACAACTGCGGCACGCCCCAAAACGCGGCCTAAACCGCACTAGGGGCTCCCCGTTTGGTTATTTTTCTTTTTCTTTCAGGACTTTAATCTCTGGAAACACTTTCCGGCAGCTCTATTGTCGAACACATGATACAGCAACCAAGGAGGCTGACAACTACATTATACAACGGAATTCCCAGGTTGATTACAGATTTCATATCATTCCTCAGCTCGCCCTTGGAAGGGACATAGTCCTACTCTTTTGCTTATTGCACTATCTATATCACTCTGCTTTAACGCAATTTTTTAATATACAATGCGTGACATTACGGCTATTATTGCATTTTTGTTATATATATATATATATATATATGTGTGTGTGTGCGTGTGTGTGTGTGTGTGTTCATTAACGACGCCTTGCAACCGTACACTCTGGTACGGCCAATACACCAGGGGCTTCCATACCCACAATATGGTGTGAAAAGTCCGAACACTTTCACAAGTGCGGCACCCCGAACTTATAGCATTATATGCATCAGCTCCGAATCATGTCTTTGGTCAAATGTTGGGTTTGCCCGGCTCCTATGCTTTGGTACCTTACGTTCCGCTCTATCGGCTAAGGTAGCGCTAGGAGAACTACTGTGATTGTGCCCCAGTTCTGTCGGGCCGAGCACCTCAGTAGAGAAAGCTAAAACTGACTGTCATGATAAGGCGAGAGACTGGTCGCTGTTTGGCGAGGTTTTTTGAGTCCCTAAAGACTTATGCCGCTTAGGGCAAGGGGCCGGCTCCGTCCGGCTTACAGGCGTGTATCGCGTCCCGAATTTGGCCTTCCGAATACCAGGGGCTTCACCGAAATTTGAAATTATAGAATTCTATGGCTAAGTGAGAGTGATAAAGCAATATTAGTCCGGTTGCCTTGTTCGTTGTGCTGAGCACCTCCCTCGAAGGACCCAAATATGGGAACAAGAGTGCTCAGGTTTATCCCGAACACCCCAGCACTAGCGGCATGGGGGCAGAAGCCGAGGACTAGCCATCTCTTAGATTGGATAAACAGCCAAATAGAAGGTAATATTTTAAATTCAAACAAGCGTTGCATGGCGCATATGAAACAAGTTTTCACACATACAGGATAGAACGAGCAAGTCTCATTCAAATATTACATTTTGTGAACACTCATCCGCGATAAGACGGGCACCCGGAAGAACACCCTCGTAGTACATCTCGCGGTGGCGGTGCTCCTTGCCCTCCGGTGGCCCCTCCTTGATCAGCTTCACGGCGTCTAGCTTGACCCACTGCATTTTTACACAGGCGAAAGCCCAGCGTGCACCTTCGATGCAGACGGATCGCTTGACGACCTCCAGCCGAGGGCAGGCATCCACAAGCCACCTCACCAGGCCGAAGAAGCTGTTCGGAAGGGCGTCACCAGGCCACAACCGGACTATGAAGCCCTTCATGGCCTGATCGGCCGCCTTATGTAGCTCGGCCAACTGCTTCAGCTGGTCGCTCATTGGCACCGGATGTTCGGCCTCAGCATACTGAGACCAGAACATCTTCTCCGTCGAGCTTCCGTCCTCGGCCTGGTAGAATAGTGCGGCATCAGACACACTGCGGGGCAAATCTGCGAATGCTCCTGAAGAGCTCCGGATTCGGGTAAGTAATCGGTAATTCACCTTTACATGCTTGCTTTGCATATAGAAAGCCTTACCCACCGCTATCTTCTTCATCGAGTCGATCTCCTGAAGGGCCTTTTGGGCCTCGGCCTTGGCACTCTTCGCGCTCTCACGGGCCACGGCAAGCTCAGACTCTCGTGTCTTCAAGCTCCAACGCCTCGTGCTTCGTCACGAGAGCTGGAGCTCTTGCTGCACCTCGCCCACCCGAGCCTCGTGCCTCTCTCGCTCGGTGCGCTCCTTGGCTGCTGTATCTTCGGCCTTGGTCAGCGCTTGCTTCAGGGTCGCCACCTCGGTCGTGGCCCGTGGCAAAACATACAATGATCATGTCATTTTGCTATCGCGTCCTTTTTATATACATATATCTATAGACGGGGTATTACTTACCTTTGTTCTCCTCGAGCTGCCTCTTGACAAGGCCGAGCTCTTTCTTGGACCCATCGAGGTCCTGCTTCAGTACGGTGACCTCCGCAGTTAGTGCGGCGGACGCCAGCAGAGAAGCCTGCATATGCATATTGACATACTTATATTAGACTCCTGCGATATTATTTGATCCTCTATTCAGCTTTTCTTTGCGAACACCGAACAAAGCATCAGGGGCTACTGTCTATGTGGTAATACTTCTACTACATTTCAAAACACTTACCTCGAAGCCTGTTAGAAGGCTAGTACAAGCTTCAGTTAATCCGCTCATGGCGAACTGAACCTTCTGGATCACCGCACTCATAATAGTGCGGTGCTCCTCCTCGATGGAAGCGTTGCGAAGCGCTTCCAACAGATTGTCTGGCACCTCTGGATGGACAGAGCTCGCCAGCACAGGCGTCTCAACCCTCTTAGAAGGAGACAGCCTACCCGAGCACGGAACCACTGGAGGTTCCGCCGCGGTGTTCGGCTGAGGGCCGAACTCGGAGCTCTCAGGGGCCCCGTCCCCTCTGCTCCCGGAGTCCGGAAGGTCGCCTTGAGGCGCCTCCGGGACTGTCCCCCCTCGATCCGGTGCCTCTTGAGACAGCACCTTGGTGTCGTCGGCTGGATGAGGGGAGGTGGCGGTCAGGACTGGATCGCTATCCATGGCCGATGAGCCCAGGGAGCCGTCCGAGGATACCTCGATATTGGCTTGGGGCGGCCCGTACAATTGAGTTCGGCGTTAGGGAAAGCAATGCGACAAAGGAATCCTATGGGTTACTTTGGTATCCAAACACTTACGATCTCCCCTGGGGCTTGCCCCTAGGCAACCACTCGTTTTCACTTTTGTCGGCGGTGGTGGAGCTGTCCGGAGTTGGTTAGAGCACCGTTTGGTAAGCGGGAGGTCTTGAGTTCAACTCTCAATGAAAGCACCAATGTCGGTGTCAAAACCGGCGGATCTCGGGTAGGGGGTCCCGAACTGTGCGTCCAGGACGGATGGTAATAGGAGGCAAGGGACACGAAGTTTTACCCAGGTTCGGGCCCTCTCGATGGAGGTAAAACCCTACGTCCTGCTTGATTAATATTGATGATATGGGTAGTACAAGAGTAGATCTACCAAGAGATCGAAGAGGCTAAACCCTAGAAGCTAGCCTATGGTATGATTGTTGTTGTGTATGTTGTCCTACGAACTAAAACCCTCCGGTTTATATAGACACCGAAGAGGGTTAGGGTTACACAAAGTCGGTTACAATGGTAGGAGATCTGCATATCCGTATCGCCAAGCTTGCCTTCCACGTCAAGGAAAGTCCCTTCCGGACACGGGACGAAGTCTTTGATCTTGTACCTTCTTAGTCCAGGAGTCCGGCCGAAGGCATAGTACGGCCATCCGGACACCCCCTAATCCAGGACTCCCTCAGCCACCCTCTGCGCCAGCGTCTCCGTGTCTCTGTGGAGATGATACCAAATCAAAGGAAGATAACACAGGCGTAAGGTCAGGAGATGATGGGGGCAGAATACTTACTCGTTCTCTACCTCCTCCTCTACTAGCTTCCTCTTCCTTGCCGGGCTAAAGGACCCGAAGTCGAACTCAACCTCCAAGGTGTTGTCTGAAGGAGGAGGAGAAGGGGACGGGATCCGGTGCCGCTTGTACGAGGAGGAAGCAGTTGTTGTCCTCTTCGCCACAACGGCCTTCGCCGCCTTCTTCGCTGTCGCGGCCTTCATCGCCCTCGTCTCGCGCATGAGCTGCCCCTGGGCCGGCTGCCGCTGCGTGGTCCCGCCGGGCCAGACTGGCTCACCAGAGGTAGCCCTCCACAGGACGCACCGCCTCCTCACGGCCGGGGGGTGATACGTCCATTTTGCATCATGCATTTATATCGATCTTTATTGCATTATGGGCTGTTATTACACATTATGTCACAATACTTATGCCTATTCTCTCTTATTTTACAAGGTTTACATAAAGAGGGAGAATGCCGGCAGTTGGTATTCTGGCTAGAAAAAGAGCAAATATTAGAGACCTATTCTACATAGCTCCAAAAGTCCTGAAACTTCACGGAAGTCATTTTCGGAATATATAAAAAATACTGAGCGCAAGAAGTTCACCAGGGGGGGCACACCCTGCCCACGAGGGTGGGGGCACGCCCTACCCCATGGGTGCGCCCCCTACCTCGTGGGTCCCCTGGTGCCCTCCGATGCCCATCTTCTGCTATATGGAGTCTTTTGATGAGGAAAAAATCATAAGCCATCTTTCCCGGACGAGACTCCGCCGCCACGAGGCGGAACCTTGGTGGAACCAATCTAGGGCTCTGGCGGAGCTGTTCTGCCGGGGAAACTTCCCTTCGAGAGGGGGAAATCATCGCCATCGTCATCACCAATGATCCTCTCATCGGGAGGGGGTCAATCTCCATCAACATCCTCACCAGCACCGCACCATCTCTTCTCACACCCTAGTTCATCTCTCGTGTCCAATTCTTGTCTCTAAGTCCGGGATTGGTATCTGTGGATTGCTATTAGTGTTGATTACTCCTTGTAGTTGATGCTAGTTGGTTTACTTGTTGGAAGATCATATGTTCAGATCCTATATGCATATTAATACTCCTCTGATTATGAACATGAATATGCTTTGTGAGTAGTTACGTTTGTTCCTGAGGGCATGGGATAAGTCTTGCTATTAGTACTCATGTGAATTTGGTATTCGTTTGATATTTTGATGAGATGTATGTTGTCTCTCCTCTAGTGGTGTTATGTGAACGTCAACTACATGACACTTCACCATTATTTGGGCCTAGAGGAAGGCATTGGGAAGTAATAAGTAGATGATGGGTTGCTAGAGTGACAGAAGCTTAAACCCTAGTTTATGCGTTGCTTTGTAAGGGGCTGATTTGGATCCACATGTTTCATGCTATGGTTAGGTTTACCTTAATACTTTTGTTGTAGTTGTGGATGCTTGCAATAGAGGTTAATCATAAGTGGGATGCTTGTCCAAGTAAGGACAGCACCCAAGCACCGGTCCACCCACATACCAAATTATCAAAGTACCGAACGTGAATCATATGAACATGATGAAAACTAGCTTGACGATATTCCCATGTGTCCTCGGGAGCGCTTTTCTCTATATAAGAGTTTGTCTAGGCTTGTCCTTTGCTACAAAAAGGATTGGGCCACCTTGTTGCACTTTATTTATGTTTGTTACTTGTTGCTCGTTACCAATTAGCTTATCACAAAACTATCTGTTACCTATAATTTCAGTGCTTGCAGAGAATACCTTGCTGAAAACCGCTTATCATTTCCTTCAGCTCCTCGTTGGGTTCAACACTCTGACTTATCAAAAGGACTACGATAGATCCCCTATACTTGTGGGTCATCGAGACTCTTTTCTGGCGCCGTTGTCGGGGAGTGAAGCGCCTTTGGTAGGTGGAATTTGGTAAGGAAAAATTTATATAGTGTGCTGAAATTTACTGTCACTTGTTACTATGGAAAGTAATCGTCTGAGGGGCTTGTTTGGGGTATCTTCACCCCGACCAGTAGAGCAAAGAGTTGCTCCTCAACCTATTGAACCTACTGAAAATGAAAATGTCTGCATTGAAATTCCTTCGGGTATGTTAGAAAAACTGCTAGCTAATCCTTTTGCAGGAGATGGAACAAAGCATCCTGATGAGCACCTAATATATGTGGATGAAGTTTGTGGATTATTTAAGCTTGCAGGTGTTCCCGGAGATGTTATTAAGAATAAGGTCTTCCCTTTATCTTTGAAGGGATATGCATTAACATGGTATAGGCTATGTGATGATATGAGATCATGGAACTACAAATGATTGAAATTGGAATTTCATCAGAAGTTTTATCCTATGCATCTTGTTCATCGTGATCGCAATTATAGTATACTTTTTGGCCTCGCGGAGGAGAAAGCATCGCTCAAGCTTGGGGGAGGCTTAAATCAATGTTATATTCATGCCCCAATCATGAGCTCTCAAGAGAAATGATTATTCAAAAAATTATGCTCGGCTTTCTGATAACAATCGCACCATGCTCGATACTTCTTGTGCTGGCTCTTTTATGATGAAGACTATTGAATTCAAATGGGATTTATTGGAAATAATTAAATGCAACTCTGAAGATTGGGACCTCGACGAAGGTAAGGAGTCAGGTATGACACCTAAGTATGATTTTGTTAAATCTTTTTTGGATACTGATTTTTTCCGTAAATTTAGCACTAAATATGGACTTGACTCTGAGATAGTAGCCTCTTTCTATGAATCTTTTGCTGTTCATATCGATCCCCTAAGGAGAAGTGGTTTAAATGTCATCCTCCCATCGAAGTAAAAGTAGTTGCACCTATTAAAGTTGAATAAAAGATTATCACTTATAATGATCCTATTGTTCCTACTTCTTATGTTGAGAAACCACCTTTCCCTGTTAGGATAAAGGAGCATGCTAAAGCTTCAAATGTGGTTCGTAAAAGCAATATTAGAACTTATACACCTCCTGAGAAAATTAAAGTTGAACCTAATATTGCTATTGTTAAAGATCTCTTGGCTGATAATGTTGATGGGCATGTTATTCATTTCCGTGATGAAACCGCTAGAATTGCCAAACCTTGTGCTAAAGATAAACATAGACCTGTAGTAGGCATGCCTGTTATTTCTGTTAAAATAGGAGATCATTGTTATGATGGCTTATGTGATATGGGTGCTAGTGCTAGTGCAATACCTTTTGACTTGTACAAAGAAATTATGTATGACATTGCACCCGCAGAGTTAGAGGATATTGATGTCACAATTAAACTTGCCAATAGAAATACTATTTCACCAATGGGAATTGTTAGAGATGTTGAAGTCTTGTGTGGGAAAACTAAATATCCTGCTGATTTTATTGTTCTTGGCTCCCCACAAGATAGCTTTTGTCCCATTATTTTTGGTAGACCCTTCTTGAACACATTTAATGCTAAGATAGATTGCATAAAGGATGTTGTTACTATTGGTTTATGTGATATGTCTCATGAATTTAATTTCTCTAAATTTCGTAGGCAACACCATGAAGAGGAATTGCCTAGTAAAGATGAAATTATTGGTCTTGCTTCTATTTTCGTGCCTCCTAGTGATCCTTTAGAACAATATTTGCTAGACCATGAAAATGATATGTTTATGAATGAAAGAAGGGAAATAGATGAAGTATTGTTTAAGCAGGAACCCATCCTGAAACACAATTTGTCTGTTGAAATCCTAGGGGATCCTCCTCCACCCAAGGGTGATCCCGTGTTTGAGCTTAAACTATTACCTGATACTCTTAAATATGCTTATCTTGATGAAAAGAAGATATATCATGTTATTATTAGTGCTAACCTTTCAGAGCATGAAGAAGAGAGATTATTGAAAACTATGAAGAAGCACCGTGCTGCTATTGGATATACTCTCGATGATCTTAAGGGCATTAGTCCCACACTATGTCAACACAAAATAAATTTGGAGAATGATGCCAAACCAGTTCGTGATCACCAACGACGGCTGAATCCTAAGATGAAAGAAGTGGTAAGAAAGGAAATACTAAAGCTCCTTGAGGTAGGTATAATTTATCCCGTTGCTGATAGTCAGTGGGTAAGTCATGTCCATTGTGTCCCTAAAAAGGGAGGTATTATTGTCGTTCCTAATGATAAAGATGAATTAATTCCACAAAGAATTATTACAGGTTATAGGATGGTAATTGATTTCCGCAAATTAAATAAGGATACTAAAAAAGATCATTACCCCTTACCTTTTATTGATCAAATGCTAGAAAGATTATCGAAACATACACATTTTTTCTTTCTAGATGGTTATTCTGGTTTCTCTCAAATACCTATGTCAGCTGATGATCAATCTAAGACCACTTTTACTTGCCTGTTCGGTACTTTTGCTTATAGACGTATGCCTTTTGGTTTATGTAATGCACCTGCTACCTTCCAAAGATGCATGATGACTATATTCTCTGACTTTTGTGAAAAGATTTGTGAGGTTTTCATGGACGATTTCTCCGTCTATGGATCCTCTTTTGATGATTGCTTGAGCAACCTTGATTGAGTTGTGCAGATATGTGAAGAAACTAATCTTGTCTTGAATTGGGAAAAGTGCCACTTTATGGTTAATGAAGGTATTGTCTTGGGGCATAAAGTTTCTAAAAGAGGTATTGAAGTTGATAAAGCCAGGATTGATGCCATTGAAAAGATGCCATGTCCCAAGGACATCAAAGGTATAAGAAGTTTCCTTGGTCATGCCGGTTTTTATAGGAGGTTCATTAAGGACTTCTCAAAAATTTATCGGCCTCTAACTAATTTATTACAAAAAGATATACCATTTGTCATAGATGATGATTGTGTAGAAGCATTTGAAATACATAAGAAAGCATTGATCTCTGCACCGATTGTTCAGCCAATTGATTGGAATTTACCCTTTGAAATTATGTGTGATGCTAGTGATTGTGTTGTAGGTGATGTTCTAGGGCAAAGAGTTGATAAGAACTTAAATGTTATTCAATATGCTAGTAAAACTCTAGACAATGCTCAGAGAAATTATGCTACTACTGAAAAGGTATTTGCTTGTGATAAGTTTAGACCATATGTTGTTGATTCTAAATTAACTATTCACACGGATCATGCTGCTATTAAATACCTTAGGGAAAAGAAAGATTCTAAACCTAGACTTATTAGATGGGTTCTCTTGCTACAAGAATTTGATTTGCATATTATTGATAGAAAGGGAGGTGAGAACCCCGTTGCAGACAACTTGTCTAAGCTGGAGAATGTTCTTGATGACCCACTACCTATTGATGATAGCTTTCTTGATGAACAATTAAATGTCATAAATGCTTCTCATACTGCTCCATGGTATGCTGATTATGCTAATTACATTGTTTCTATATTTATACCACCTAGTTTCACATACCAGCAAAAGAAAAAGTTCTTCTATGATTTGAGACATTACTTTTGGGATGACCCACATTGTCGGTGTCAAAACTGGCGGATCTCGGGTAGGGGGTCCTGAACTGTGCATCAAGGCCGGATGCTAACAGGAGACAAGGGACACGATGTTTTTACCCAGGTTCGGGCCCTCTCGATGGAGGTAATACCCTACTCCTGCTTGATTAATATTGATGATATGGGTAGTAAAAGAGTAGATCTACCACGAGATCAAGGATGCTAAACCCTAGAAGCTAGCCTATGGTATGATTGTTGTATATGGAGTCGATGTCCTACGGACTACAACCCTCCGGTTTATATAGACACCGGATAGGGTTAGGGTTACACAGAGTCGGTTACAATGGTAGGAGATCCTGAATATCCACATCGCCAAGCTTGCCTTCCACGCCAAGGAAAGTCCCATCAGGACACGGGACGAAGTCTTCAATCTCGTATCTTCATAGTCCTAGAGTCCGGCTGAAGGTATAGTCCGGCTACCCGAACACCCCCTAATCCAGGACTCCCTCAGTAGCCCCTGAACCAGACTTCAATGATGATGAGTCCGGCACGCAGATTGTCTTCGGCATTGCAAGGCGGGTTCCTCCTCCAAGTCCTTCATAGAAGATTGTACACACCAAGAGTAGTGTCCAGCTCTGCAAAATAAGTTTCCACATATTGCCATAGAGAGAATAATATTAACACAAATCAAATCCACTGATGTATTCCGCAGTGCGTCATCACACTACGGCCAAGTCCTTTACTCGAATCATTTTTACTTTTCCACCTCAGCACGTTTTGCGAGGCGGTTTCCTTGGCACGTCTTGTCAAAGCAGAGATCGTGTACCCCTTTTACGGGAGTCTCATCAATACGGACGTGGGTAACCCAACCGTGCCCGTTAGCACGTTTCCTCGATTAAAGACGAGTCCCGAATGGTTACGGGGAGGGCTCTTGGTATTATAAAGAGACCAAGGCCTTACTCCTTTTTTCAATCTCAAGCGAGTTCGCCCGTCGCCTCGAGTTCCAACACCCTAGGCTCCAGATTCCAGGCGCTTCGGACCTTCGACGATGTCCGGTTCTGACCTTCAAGGCCGATGGACGCCCTCCTCCGTCACGGAGGAGGACGTACGAAAGTTGAGGGAGGCTAAGTTCCTAACCGGCGAAATTTCGCATAGGTTGCCTGCTCAAGGGCAGGTCATTCCTAGTCGCCAGCCCGGTGAGAGCGTGGTGTTCATGTCTCACTTCCTTCGGGGTTTGGGCTTCCCAATGGATCCCTTTGTGAGGGGACTGCTGTTTTATTACGGTTGGAATTCCATGACTTAGCTCCGGAGTCCATCCTCCATATCTCCTCGTTTATTGTCGTGTGTGAAGCGTTCCTCCGTGTTACCTCTCACTTCGGATTATGGCTCAAGACCTTCAAAGTGGAGCCGAAGATGATCAAGGGATGGTACGCAGAGTGCGGAGGCGCTGTTATAAGCAAAAATGCTGATGCTCCAGGGCCCGAGGGCTCTTTTCAAGAGGATCTAGGCTTGTGGCAACGAGAGTGGTTTTATATCACCGCTCCCCGGAGCACCAAGTGGGTGGCGCCTCCTGCCTTTTGCTTGGGTCCCCCACCACGGCTAGCGTCATGGGTCAACAGAGGGTTAGATTGGGGTTTACCCAAAGACGTGCCCTTGTTACATGGCCGCATTAAGGATCTCTTGGAAGTAGACCTTAGCTTGGTCAAGGTGACGCAGGTCATGCTGATTCACCGAATATTGCCCGGCAAACGCCGCTCCCTTCTCCTGTGGGAGTTTAATCCAGAGGGACCACGAGCTCTCCAGAATTTCATGGGCGCAACGCCCGTGGAGATGTATAAACTGTTCTTCGGATCACAAGAGATGTGTCCGAATTTAACCAAGGACGCATGCCTAAGCTGCAATCGCCCGGATACTCAAGTAAGCAACCTTGTGCCCGGACCTTCTATCCGTATAATTGTCATAAACTTTCCCCTAAAAGAGTCGTCCTTTTAAACAGGAGTGGATAGCGAAGGCAAAGCTGATCAGGTGTCCGGCTCCCCTTCCCGAAACCAGGCCGGATCCCGTGCTGGTCAGGATGCTGGAGATAATGCCTTTGGAGGGAAGCAAGGGGGAGGACAAGGAAACTATGGCCTCCTCGAAGGAGGCTGCTCCGAAGGGAGGAACCGACAATTCCTCTCCTAACGGGAAGAAGAGAGCCGCCTCTGACGACCCGGAAACCATGGCCTCGAAGCGGGGGAAAAAATCCTCGTCAGAGGGTCCGACGCCGGGGAGTTCCTCGGCCGGACTACGCCCTCAAGGGGATCAGCCCTCCAGCGAGCCGTAAGTAGAGAAAGATTTTCCTTTTGAGGGATGAGGGAAATCCTTGATTTATATCTGAGAAGATTAACCGAATTTTTACCTTGTAGCTCGGACCTCAGCCCTTCTCAGCAGAGCTCGTCTTTGGGGGATCTCCTTCCGGAGATGATAGAGTGCAGGACGCCTCCCCCTGCCGTGCCGCCTAGCGAGGCGGGCGACCCTGAGGTGTCGTCGCGGAGGGTTTCTCCGAATCCGGCAGGGGTGGAAGATATCTATGTGGCCCCCCGAGGTTCTCCGCGTCCGGCCTTCGAAAGAGGTCGTGGGACAAGTCCGGCACCGTCTGGTGCTCGACCGGAGGAGCTAAAGATTCTGCTGGGGCGAGCTTCTATCTCGGAGGAGCACCGTGCATTGATGGGCATGGTGATTGAAAGGATCTCATCCACAGAGAGTGGATTGCATGAGGCCGTCAAAAGTTTACTGACGGGTTTTGAGGTACATTAGATAATGTACACTTTTGTCAGTTGCTCATGAATAAGATGCGCCCTGTGTAGATAGTAGCCACTGAGACTCTGCGCGTCGTCAAGAAATGACGGCACGCGGAGGATCATAATCCCAGGTCTAAGATGTCGCCGTTGAATGTAGGCGGCAGGGTGTTCGGAATCGAGCCGAACTGATGATTTTGCCGAACTAAAGCGGCAACTGGACGTGGCAGATGCCGACATCGCGCTTGTCAACAAGCGGCTTGATGAGGCTCAAGGTATGTAATTCCTCGGGTGGCATCAGGTAAGAAGAGTTTTATGCCAGTGTCTTACGATGTGTGTGCTTGACGCAGATGGTGCGGCCGCCGTGGAGAGTCTTAGGGCAGAACTTGCCCGAGCTAAAGAACAAGCCAGAGAAAGTGATGCGGCTGCCAAGAAAGCCCTTGAAGAGCTGAGAGCCGAACAGGCTGCTCATTACCGAAGCAAGGAAGAGATGGCCGAGATGGCCGAAAAGTTAAAGAGTGCTGCAGACCATTGCAGACTTCTTGAGAAGGAAGACCAGGCGAAACAGACGGACTTAGAGAAGGCCGTTGCCAATGCCAAGGACGCGCGCTATGCGATGAGAGCTGCGAAGGAGGAGCTGCGTCAGGCCGAACAGATTGCGGCTGGAAAGCCCTTTATGCTGCGAAGGAAATTTTGCGATCCGAAGTTTGCTCCGTTGGACCGGATGTGGAGTGTGGAGGATACCTATCTGGATTTGGCAGCGAGTGCTGCTGATGCGACTGAACACTTTCGAGATCAGAGAGATCGCAAAGTGGAAAAGCTTTTCTGGTCGCAGTTTCACAATCCAGAGCATCCACTACCGGTGGACGATTGTTTGGCTGAATGGGCCGAACTGAATAGGTTGTCCGGACTCGCCATGAAGTACGTCATGGGTGATCTGTGGCCGGGGAGATCGGAGCCGAAGAGTTATTTCAGCTTGGTGCAGCAATTCCTTGACGCGGTGCCGCGTATTAATGCAATGAAGAGGTCAGCATGCATAGAGGGCGCAAGGATGGCTCTTGCCCATGTCAAGACATACAAGGCAGAGATGGAGACCACCGTTGTTGCGTCCCGAGATTCGGACAAAAGCCGAGTACCCTCCGAGCACTATTTTCAGGAAGTCCTTGAAGGCGCTCGTGTAATAGAGACGCAATGCTCGAAAGATGCTATGTTATGATAGCGTATGTAACTATAAAGTAATATTTTGATAAACTGTAGTGGCCTTTTTATACTTGTGCCTTCAAGTATTGGGAACACCTCCTGTGCGGCCGTTGTAAGATATATATATATACAAAATCTGAAAGATGGCAGTCGTTGGCTTCAGCCCCCATGCACATAGTGTGGGGGTGCTCGCAGAAGACGCATTTTCACACTTAACCCAACGTCTTGGTCCTACAAAGGAGGTGATAGCGCAGCGGGCCAGGCAACCAGACTATAATGCTTTAACACTTTCACTTAGCCATAGGAGCTTGACAGTGAGACTATTTAGGTAGCCCCTTGGTGGCAACTGTGCTCGCCCGAGTTCGGGGCGCATATGTGCCTGACCGGGAAGCGGCCCTTCGTTAAAGCGGAGGAATCCGATAGATTCCGATAGGTCATCGAGTGGCTAACCAGTCTCACACTACATCATGACAGTCAGTTTTCGGCTTTCTCTACTGAGGTGCTCGCCCGGCCGAACCGGGGCACAATCGCAGTAGTTCTCCTGGTGCTACCTTAGCCGATAGAGCGGAACGTAAGGTAGCCGAACTCAGGAGCCGGGCAAGCCAACATTTGACCAAAGACATGATTCGGAGCTGATGCATATAATGCCAAAACTCGCGACGCCGAACACTCCCTAAGGTGTTCGGTCTTTATGAGTGCGGGCAAAACAACACTCTTTATTAAAAAAAGCCCCTAGTGTCCAGGTACGTGCAAAAATTCTGACATGGCCACATGCCAAGACGCCAGCCTCCTCCTTTGGTTATATCAGAAAAAACTAGGGGATGTGTAGCAACAAGAGACGGTAAAAAAGGTTTACGCGGGGTCTTAATCTAAAAAGAATCCTTTAGGACGGGTCCCTACTGCACGTCTACGCCTGTGTCTCCGTTGTGCCGTATCCTCGACGGGCGCCGCACGACGTTCATCTATAAAAGAGGGGAACTGAGTTGAAAACGGGTCGTGCCGAACAAAAGTTTTAAATAAACAATGTATAAAATATATAAAATTGAGCTTTATTGTCTCTTATTGTATATGCATGGAGCCCCTGGTGGGGGTATATGGCCACTAAGCCTGCATCAATGATGATTTTGTCCCGAACTCGTCTATCCGCGTTCGCGGTCTTTAATGACCTATTTCGAAGTTTTTTGGCCGGTGAGGCCATTTTACTGTGGGGCTGTCAAAGCGGCCGCACAGTCCTCCGCTTGGGGAGGCGCACTTTAGTGCTTCCCCTTCAAAGAGATGATGCCTCATGGACCGGGCATCTTAAGCGTGAGAGATGCATAATGCGGTATTGCGTTAAAGCGGGTGAAAGCTTCGCGTCCCAGTAGTGCTTGATAGCGACTTGAGAACGGGACGATATGGAAGGTCAGCTTTTCGCGGCGGAAGTTATCAGCAGAGCCGAATATAACTTTGAGCCGGAGAAAACCCATACAATGGGTGTTCGGACCAGGTGTTACCCCTTGAAAGGAGGTTTTGCTGCGGTGGATTCTTGCTGGGTTTATCCCCATGTGATGGATTGTATCCTGATATATCAGGTTTAGTCCACTGCCGCCGTCCATAAGGACATTTGAAAACCGGAGTCCGCCAATTATTGGATCGAGTATCAAGGCAGTCCAGCCTGCATTCTTGATATTTCTAGAATAATCTAGCTGATCGAAGATGATTGGTTTTGATGACCAGTGGCGGGACCCTTTGGGGATAGGTCGTGTGGTGCGTACCTTTATGGGCGCCGCATGTTTTGTTATATGAAGTAAGTTCACTGTTTTTACTTCTTGTGGGAAGTTCTTTTGTTTCCTGGTGCTCTGCTTTTGGGGTTCGCCCTCATCTTCGCTTGGTGTGTCGAGCCCCTTGTGTTCGGCATTGAGTCTGCCGGATTGTTTGAAAACCCAACAATCTCTGTGGGTATGGTTAGCAGGCTTCCCGGGAGTACTGTGTATCTGACATATCCTGTCCAGGATTTTATTTAAGTTGGATGGACTGTCCCTGTTATCCTGGAGGGGTGGTTTTGTCTGATTTTGTCGTGAACCTTTGAATCCGGCATTGACTGCCGTGCTCTTCGGACTTTTTTCCTTAGTCCGGCGACGGTCCTTGTTGCGTCGCGGTTTTCCGTTTCCATCCCCAGTTTCGGATGTACTTGGGTCGCTGGGGCTGCACCTTGCCAACCAGCTGTCCTCTCCTGCACAAAAGCGGGTCATGAGGCTTGTTAGTGCGGCCATTATTCTTGGCTTTTCTTGGCCGAGGTGTCTGGCGAGCCATTCGTCTCGGACGTTATGCCTGAAAGCTGCTAAGGCTTCGGCATCCGGACAGTCAACTATCTGATTCTTTTTAGTGAGGAATCTATTCCAGAACTGCCGAGCTGATTCTCTGGGCTGTTGAGTTATGTGACTAAGATCGTCTGCATCCGGAGGGCGGACATAGGTCCCTTGAAAATTTGCTCGGAAAGCATCCTCGAGCTCTTCCCAACTTCCAATTGTGTTTTCAGGAAGGCTTTTAAGCCAATGCCGGGCTGGCCCTTTAAGCTTAAGGGGTAAATATTTTATGGCGTGGAGATCATCTCCTCTAGCCATGTGTATGTGGAGGATATAATCCTCGATCCAGACTCCAGGGTCTGTTGTTCCATCATATGCCTCTATGTTTACGGGTTTGAATCCCTCTGGAAATTCATAGCCCAGGACCTCATCGATGAAACATAGGGGGTGTGCGGCGCCCCTGTATTTGGGTGTGTCGGATTCTGATGATGGCTTTATTGCATTGCTTAAGAGAGCTTGCTTTATTGGCCCATAAATGGACCTAACTGGGCCATGATGCGAATCCTTAGGTGGGTCGCATGCCAATTTAAGTGCGGCGCCGCTTGCGGTTTTGTGGGGTCGTCTATCCGACCATGTGGCTTTCTTATTTTTTAAATGCGGGGGCTCTAGGGCCTCTTCATCGAATTCAGGCAGTAGCTTTCTTTTCAGATAGCTTTTAGTGCGGCGACCGTCGCCGTATTTATCTGCGGTATTGATTACTTTGCTCCATCTAATCCGGAGTGCATCTTCCGCTGTTTTTAGCTTCCGCTTCTGCTTTTTCAGGCTGTGTGCAGTTGCAACGAGCCTCTCGTGGAGATTCTTCTGCTCCATGGGTTTATCCGGCGTGAGGTCGTCCGGAATGCCGTTTTTGCCGGAGGAGGGATGTTCGTTTTCTCTATCCGTGTTGCCCTGTTCGGACGGTTGCCCTAAGGCCTGCTCGTCATCTACCGGCTTGTCCTGCTCTATGGCTGGGTTTTTATCGAGGCGGGGCTTGGGTCGGCGTTTACGCCGATGCTTTGATTGCTTTTCGGGGGGTCGATCTCCCGTTCCATCCCCTTTTTCCTCGTTGTCGCTTCCTTTAGGGGTATCCACCATGTACACATCGTGAGATGAGGTGGCTGTCCAATGCTCTATGGGCGTTGGTTCATCGGTATCTCCTACATCGTCGTCCATGCTGTCGATGTCTCCGGAGTCGAAGTTGAGCATGTCGTTTAAATTGTCGACAGTGGCTACCAAGTGGGAGGTGGGTGGGCTTTGAATTTCTTCATCGTCCGTATCCCATCCTCGTTTACCGCAGTTCGGCCAGGGCTCTCCTGATAAAGAGAGAGACTTGAGAGAATTCAGGATATCGCCAAAAGGCGAGTGCTGAAAGATGTCCGTGGTGGTGAACTCCATTACTGGCGCCCAATCGGATTCGATCGGCAGGGGCGCGGGGGGTTCGGAGTCCGGAGAGGAGTCCGGATCCTTGGAGTCGTGAGTCACGCGGAGTGTGGGGCCGGCGTTCGGCTCGATCGCCTTTGAGATCGCAGCCCCCGAGGTGACATGCAACCGCTCATCCTCGATTGACACAACTGGCTCCGAATTAAGGGTCAGAGCTGGTGCGTTTGCGGCCTCCGGGATACTTTTCGGTGACAGAGCTAGATCATGCCCCACGAGACAGTGCGGCGCGCTTGGTTGTGGCTCAAATCCGTCGAAGATCAAATCTCCGCGGATGTCTGCCATGTAATTTAGGCTTCCAAACCTGACTTGATGGCCAGGGGCGTAGCTTTCGATCTGCTCCAGGTGGCCAAGCGAATTGGCCCGCAGTGTGAAGCCACCGAAGACGAAGATCTGTCCGGGGAGAAAAGTCTCACCCTGGACCGCATCGTTGTTGATGATCAAAGGAGCCATCGGGCCTAAAGGCGACGACATAGAGGAACTCTCAATGAAAGCACCAATGTCGGTGTCAAAACCGGCGGATCTCGGGTAGGGGGTCCCGAACTGTGCGTCAAGGCCGGATGCTAATAGGAGACAAGGGACACGATGTTTTTACCCAGGTTCGGGCCCTCTCGATGGAGGTAATACCCTACTCCTGCTTGATTAATATTGATGATATGGGTAGTACAAGAGTAGATCTACCACGAGATCAAGGAGGCTAAACCCTAGAAGCTAGCCTATGGTATGATTGTTGTATATGGAGTCGATGTCCTACGGACTACAACCCTCCGGTTTATATAGACACCGGATAGGGTTAGGGTTACACAGAGTCGGTTACAATGGTAGGACATCCTGAATATCCGCATCGCCAAGCTTGCCTTCCATGCCAAGGAAAGTCCCATCCGGACACGGGACGAAGTCTTCAATCTCGTATCTTCATAGTCCTGGAGTCCGGCTGAAGGTATAGTCCCGCTACCCGAACACCCCCTAATCCAGTACTCCCTCACACATCTTTATAAAGAAGGAGTAGATGGTGTTATTAGACGTTGTGTACCTGAGCATGAACAGGAACAAATCCTACGCAAGTGTCACTCTGAGGCTTATGGAGGACACCATGCTGGAGATAGAACTGCACACAAGGTACTGCAATCCGGTTTTTATTGGCCTACTCTCTTCAAGGATGCCCGTAAGTTTGTTGTATCTTGTGATGAATGTCAAAGAATTGGTAATATTAGTAGACATCAAGAAATGCCTATGAATTATTCACTTATTATTGAACCATTTGATGTTTGGGGCTTTGATTATATGGCACCTTTTCCTTCCTCTAATGGGTATACACATATTTTAGTTGTTGTTGATTACGTTACTAAGGCCCTGTTTGTTTGGGCTTTTGCTTCTGCTTTTGCAGCTTTTCCACTTTGGCCAAAAAGCCATAAAAGCTCCTAAATATGTGCTTTAGAATCTTTTTTGGCTTTTGATGAATCAATATAACCCATTTGAGCTCGAAAAAAGCCATAAAAGCTCCAAAAGCACCTATTTAGGAGCTTTTATAGCTTTTTGGCCAAAGTGGAAAAGCTGCAAAAGCAGAAGCAAAAGCCCAAACAAATAGGGCCTAAGTGGGTAGAAGCTATTATTCCAACTAGTAGTGCTGATCATAACACCTCTATTAAAATGATTAAAGAAGTTATTTTTCCAAGGTTTGGAGTCCCTTGATATTTAATGACTGATGGTGGTTCACATTTTATTCATGGTGCTTTCGATAAAATGCTTGCTAAATATGATGCTAATCATAGAATTGCATCTCCTTATCACCCACAGTCTAGTGGTCAAGTAGAATTGAGCAATAGAGAACTCAAATTAATTTTGCAAAAGACTGTTAATAGATCAAGAAAGAATTGGTCCAAGAAACTTGATGATGCATTATGGGCCTATAGAAATGCATATAAAAATCCTATGGGTATGTCTCCGTATAAAATGGTTTATGGAAAAGCATGTCACTTACCTCTCAAACTAGAATAGAAGGCTTATTGGGCTATTAAAGAACTCAATTATGATTTCAAACTTGCCGGTGAGAAGAGGTTATTTGACATTAGCTCACTTGATGAATGGAGAACCCAAGCCTATGAGAATGCCAAATTATTTAAAGAAAAAGTTAAAAGATGGCATGACAAAAGGATACAAAAGCGTGAGTTTAATCTAGGTGATTATGTATTGTTATACAACTCTCATTTAAGATTTTTTGCAGGAAAACTCCTCCCTAAATGGGAAGGTCCTTACGTTATCGAGGAGGTCTATCGTTCCGGTGCCATAAAAATCAACAATTTCGAAGGCACAAATCTGAAGGTGGTGAACGGTCAAATAATTAAACATTATATCTCAGGTAATCCTATAAATGTTGAAACCAATGTTATTGAAACCGTAACCCCGGAGGAATACATAAGGGACACTTTCCGGAACGTTTCAGACTCCGAAAAGGAATAGGTATGTGGCACGGTAAGTAAACTGACTCCAAAACAGTTTTAATGGCAATTTCTCCAGTTTTGGAATATTTAGAAAAATAGAAAAATAAGAAGCAGTCTGGGAAGGACACGAGGGCTCCACGAGGGTGGAGGGCGCGCCCCCCTACCTCGTGGGCACCTCGTGTGCTCTCCGGACTTCGTTTTCTTACACGACACGTATTTTGGTCAGTAAAAATTCATTATATAACCTCCGGAAGGTTTTGACTTCCGTATCACGCAAAAATCTCCTGTTCTTGTTTCAAGCTGTTTTCTGCCAGGGTTGTCAAAGCCAAGCATCATGTCGTCTCCCTCCTCCTCCAACAATGAGGGCAACGATGCTTGGCTAATGAAGATAGATCTGAAGAGAGAAGAACCCATGGAGATCAACAAGGATGAAGGGATCAAGAAGACCACGGAGGACCAAGTTCCGGCAACAGAAGACATCGTTCAACTTGATCAAAATCTTCTTACCCCAACTGAGATCGAAGCTTTCAACTGGATCACAATCTTCTTACCCCAACATAAATCGAAGCTTTCAAGATGATTGAGTTAGCTCGTATACAAAATAAGTATCTCACACGTGAAAATATTTTGTTGAAGGAGCATATCATCACACTCAAAGGCATTATCCGCAAGTTAGAAGACCTCCTACGCTCGATGTGCGACTATCCATCATCACCACCATCTTCTTCACCAACAAAGGAGACATAACCACATGGGTATGGGCACTCCCCTTGGCAACTGCCAAGCTTGTGGGAGTGCCCCGGTATCGTATCACCATCACTTTTATCTTTACCGTTTTTCTTAGTTTGATCCTTTTCGTAATATCTTGATCTAGTAGCGTAAAGTTTTAGTATGATCTAGTTGTGAGTTTTGCTTTATGACCTTCTATGTAATCGAGTCCGTAAGATATATATATATATATAATAAAGATTAGTGCTGAGTCAAGGGCTTGATTATTTTGCCATGATCTTGAGTGAATAAAAGAAAAGAAAAAGAATAAAAAGGAAATAAAAGAGATCATATGGATCTTATGGAGAGTAATGAACTCACATATAAAAAGTATGATGAATAAAAGTTGTTGAGAGTTGACAAACATAGTTTTGGTCATTGTTGCAATTAATAGGAAGTAATAAAGAAAGAGAGGTCTTCACATATAAATACACTATCTTGGACATCTTTTATGATTGTGAGCACTCATTAAAATATGACATGCTAAAGGGTTGACGTTGGACAAGGAAGACAACATAATGGGTTATGTTTTCTTACATCTGAGATAAATTATATTGTCATGGATCATCCAACATGGTTGAGCTTGCATTTCGCTCTCATGCTAGCCAAGTGGCAATATAAAGTGACGTTCTTTCGCATTAAGATTTTGTGCATCCAACCATAAAAGCGCATGACAACCTCTGCTTCCCTCTGCGAAGGGCCTATCTTTTACCTTTATCCCCTACCTTACATAAGAGTCATGGTGATCTTCACCCTTCCTTTTTTACATTTTATCTTTTGGCAAGCACAACATGTTGGAAAGATCCTGGTATATATGGCTAATTGGATGTGAATTTTCATGAACTATTAATGTTGACATTACCCTTGAGGTAAAACGTTGGGAGGAAAAACTATAAGCCCCTATCTTTCTCTGTGTCCAATTAAAACTCCATACCCATAAGTATTGCGTGAGTGTTAGCAATTGTGAAATACTATATGATAGTTGAGTATGCGGACTTGCTGAAAAGCTCTTATATTGACTCTTTCCTATGTTATGATAAATTGCAATTGCTCCAATGACTGAGATTATAGTTTGTTAGTTTTCAATGAAGTTTATGATTCATACTTGAAATTGTGATTAAATTGTTACTCTAGCATAAGAGATCATATGACAAGAATTATATAAGTTGTTGTTCTAAGAATGATCATGATGCCCTCATGTCCGTATTTTATTTTAATCGACACCTCTATCTCTAAACATGTGGACATATTTTTCAATTTCGGCTTTCGCTTGAGGACAAGCGAGGTCTAAGCTTGGGGGAGTTGATACGTCCATTTTGCATCATACTTTTATATCGATATTTATTGCATTATGGACTATTATTACACATTATGTCACAATACTTATGCATATTCTCTCTTATTTTACAAGGTTTACATAAAGAGGGAGAATGTCGGCAGCTGGGATTCTGGGCTGGAAAAGGAGCAAATATTAGAGACCTATTCTGCACAGCTCCAAAAGTCCTGAAACTTCACGGAAGTCATTTTCAGAATATATAAAAAATACTGAGCGCAAGAAGTTCACCAGGGGGGACACACCCTGCCCACGAGGGTGGGGCGCGCCCCCCTACCTCGTGGGCCCCCTGGTGACCCTCTGATGCCCATCTTCCTCTATATGGAGTCTTTCGATGAGGAAAAAATCATAAGCCATCTTTCCGAACGAGACTCCGCCGCCACGAGGCGGAACCTTGGCGGAACCAATCTAGGGCTCTGGCGGAGCTGTTCTTCCGGGGAAACTTCCCTCCGGGAGGGGGGAATCATCACCATCGTCATCACCAACGATCCTCTCATCGGGATGGGGGCAATCTCCATCAACATCTTCACCAACACCATCTCCTCTCACACCCTAGTTCATCTCTTGTATCCAATTCTTGTCTCTAAGTCCGGGATTGGTACCTGTGGGTTTTTAGTAGTGTTGATTACTCCTTGTAGTTGATGCTAGTTGGTTTACTTATTGGAAGATCATATGTTCAGATCCTATATGCATATTAATACTCCTCTGATTATGAACATGAATATGCTTTGTGTGTAGTTATGTTTGTTCCTGAGGACATGGGATAAGTCTTGCTATTAGTAGTCATGTGAATTTGGTATTCGTTCGATATTTTGATGAGATGTATGTTGTCTCTCCTCTAGTGGTGTTATGTGAACGTCGACTACATGACACTTCACCATTATTTGGGCCTAGAGGAAGGCATTGGGAAGTAATAAGTAGATAATGGGTTGCTACAGTGACAGAAGCTTAAAGCCTAGTTTATGTGTTGCTCGTAAGATGCTGATTTGGATCCACATGTTTCATGCTATGGTTAGGTTTACCTTAATACTTTTGTTGTAGTTGAGGATGCTTGCAATAGAGGTTAATCATAAGTGGGATGCTTGTCCAAGTAAGGACAGCACCCAAGCACCGGTCCACCCACATACCAAATTATCAAAGTACCGAATGCGAATCATATGAGCGTGATGAAAACTAGCTTGACGATATTCCCATGTGTCCTTGGGAGCGCTTTACTCTATATAAGAGTTTTTCAGGCTTTTCCTTTGCTACAAAAAGGATTGGGCCACCTTGCTGCACTTTATTTACTTTTGTTACTTGTTGCTCGTTACCAATTATCTTACCACAAAACTATCTGTTACCTATAATTTCAGTGCTTGCAGAGAATACCTTGCTGAAAATCGCTTATCATTTCCTTCTGCTCCTCGTTGGGTGCGACACTCTTACTTATCAAAAGGACTATGATAGTTCCCCTATACTTGTGGGTCATCAGGGGGTCGTTCACCTCGACCTCCTCTTCGGACGACTCGTCGCCCACGTCTTCCACGAGGGGCGCCTCATCCCCGGCGCCGCTGGCCTTCCCGGTAGACTCCGCCCACTGGGCGAGCTCCCTCTCCTCCGCGGCCGCGTCGGCCTCATCCTCCACGCCACCAACGCTGCCGGCCTCATTGGCGAGTGTCGCCTCTGCCGCCCTGGCGGCGATGTAGTCCAGCTCCGCCTTGGTGGTGTCCTGGATGAGCAGTGGCTCATCGCGGACATAAGCATCCGACAAGGTGTCGAAGAACTCCTGCACCCTCTCCACTGGCGGCTCGGCCCAGGCCGGGTCAAGGCCGTGTGTGTTGAAGTACGCCATCATGACGATGATGGCGGACTGGCAAGAGTTGGTGCTCAGCAGGACCACTCCCACCGGCAACCCAAACAGGGCCCTCTTGATGGCCTTGCGAGCCTTCGCGGCCTTGCTGGTCCTATAAGCCCTAACGTCATTGCCCACGTCGAGCTGAAAGAGCCTTTGACAGAAATGGGCATGCCACATAACCGTGAAGTTATGCTTTAGGCCAGGGCGGAGCCTCATGACGTCGGCCGCATTCCTGAAGTCCCAGGCCGGCCTCCCCTTGTTGTGCATCGGGGCGATTCGGCAACGGATGAAGTCCACCCCAATCATCTCGAGGGTGAGGTCGGCCATGGTGAGGCGATGGATCCTGGTGGTGGCGATCGAGAGCTTCTTGTCGTTGGCGTCGAGGTCACTCCAGTCTATGCAGTGGGTCAGCGGGCTTTGACGAACCTGGTAAAACTCCTACGGATCCTCCTCATCGATCCAGCACCACCGGCCCCACCACTCCACCCACCTCTCCTTCTAGGCACCCTCCGGGTACGTGCCTTTCTCTTGGGTCCTTGGGATCTAGGCGATTCTCCTAGATATGGCGCCCCCTGGTTGGAGGCGAGCGGAGAAATAGTGGTGGAAGAGCGTCGTGCTAGGGAGCACCCCGGCGAAGCCCTCGCAGAGGTGGGCAAAGAGATACATGCACGCCACTGTGTTCGGCATGAGGTCCAAAAGATGGAAGCCATAGGTGTGCATGACGTCGTTGAAGAAGTCAGAGAAAGGGGGGAGAGCCCGCAAGAAAAGAAATCGACGAAGAAGGGGTACCGATTTGGGCCATCCTCGGCAAAAACAGCGGGGACGACGCGCGTGGCAGGGTGGCCCGTCGTCTTCCTCCCCCATAGGGCTAAGAAGAAGTTCTAGAGATGGACCGCATCGATCGTCGACAGGAAGTAGGCAAGCTGCGTCCGCCGCGCCACCGACTCGCTCTCCGGCACCTCCTTCTCCCCGACATCCTTGGCCGCTCCCTTGCCCCTGCTAGTTTTGGGCGCCATGGCAGCTTGGGGGGGATCAAGAGCAATGGGGGCGCAGCGGCAGCAAGCAGAGGCAAGAACTTCGAATCTTTCGCCTAAGGAACAAGAGAGGAACGGTGGTTCCGAGATTGGAAGAGGCGTAGAGGGTAAATGAGCAGCACGCCTGTAGTTTTTCCTTTTTATGGGGAAGGCGCGGGCCGCCTCTTTACCATTTACCACGATGTGACGCATGAGGGCAGGAACCGCCCCACGCATGACCCCCACGTCACGCACGACCCCCACACTGCGCATTCAACGCGGGTCGTGGGGAAGTGAACTGGCAAGGGAGTTACTGCGGTACAACTCGGCCTGCATGCCCGCGCACCATTATGGGCCTTGCCCAACAACGCGTCGCGCTTATGTATGGCCCAGTCCCGGGGGCTCCTATCGTGCACAAAAGGAGGAGTCCTATTTTGTGCCCCTTTACTTGTGCGCAGGCAATTGAAGCCACGCCTGCGGCCACACCTAGCGGAGCAGAGGAAGTAAGCAAAGCCACAAGACAACCAGACCAACGCCAAGCCAGAAACATGAAGAGTAGAGGTGTGAGGTGAACTCCCTCGGCAAGGCCCTTGCCGGGGCGGCCTCCACAGCACCGGCAAGAACCTTGCTGGGGCAACTTGCCCAACACCAGCAGAGCCGTCACCCTTGAGCCCAAGAGTTCCAGCACCATCAACCACTTTGGAATCGAGGCTCGGGAGGCACCTCCATGGTGGCATCAGATCTTTTTGGAGACCAGAAGCACACAAGACTAGATGATAACCGGAAGATGACGATCCTCGGCAAGATCCTTGCCAAGGATACCCACTAGACCCCCGGCAAGACCCTTGCCGGGGACGACCACGATGCCACAGCAAGACTCTTGCCGAAGACATCCGCGGGGCCGCAGCCAGGCCCACATCTACCAAGACTCCACCATCGTTCCCATGCAGCTACCAACCCACCAGCTAGGCAAGCACCTGCATGGCTACGTGCGTCCTTTAGGCCAACTCGGCAAGCACCTTCGTGGTGGCATGCAGATCATCATGAAGACTCCGCCACCGCACCAACTCAGCACCTAGCCAGCGTGGCGCTACACGCCTCGTCAGTGCGGATGCGCGTCGAAGCCAGGCGAGGCGGCGACAGTTGGGACGAGCTTCCTTGTCGTCCCCGATAAAGCAAGAAGGGCACGTCAGCAACGCATTAAATGCGTTTGTCCTATGGTGTGAGGAGATAGACTCGACTACTATATAGCTTTCCACCTCCTGTGTGCCACTATGGCAGCCCCTTTGACTATAAAAGGAGGCCCACGGCGTACTGAGAGAGGATTCGGATTTTTTTGGACCCTGCACACCTTGTAGCTAGTCCAAGAACACCAGATAAACACAAACCAGCAGGAGTAGGGTATTATGCATCACTTGTGGCCCGAACCTGGAGAATCCCCCAGCATTGATCTCTCAATCCTGCTCTTTCCACAGCCCCGCGCCCGCCAACCGTAGCAAAAGGGGTTCCTCGAGATCCCATAGGTGTCATTTCCCCAGACACTCGTGGGCCCCCGGAGCTCCACCGACCTACTTATTTCGCGTATATATACTCTTATACCCTGAATATATCTAGGAGAGCCACGAAACCACTTTTCCACCACCGCAACCTTCTGTACCCATGAGATCCCATCTTGGGGCTAATGCGTCTCCAACATATCTGTAATTTTTGATTGTTCCTGTTTGGGTTGTTGGATGTTTAATGGGTTTATTTATACACTTTTATTTTATTTTTGGGACTAACCTATTAACCGGAGGCCCAGCCCAAATTGTTGTTTTTTTCCTATTTTAGTGTTTTGGAGAAAAAGAATATCAAACGAAGTCTAAACGGAATGAAACCTTCGGGAGCGTGATTTTTAGAACAAACGTGATCCAGAGGACTTGGAGTGGACGTCAAGCAATCAATGAGGAGGCCACGAGGCAGGGGGCGCGCCTACCCCCCTGGTCGCGCCCTCCACCCTCGTGGGCCCCTCGTGGCTCCACCGACCTACTTCTTCCTCCTATATATACCTACGTACCCTGAAAACATCAGAGGGCACCACGAAAACCTAATTCCAGGGCCGCAACCTTCTGTACCCATGAGATCCCATCTTGGGGCCTTTTCCGGTGCTCCGCTGAAGGGGGCATTGATCACGGAGGGCTTCTACATCAACACCATAGCCCCTCCGATGATGTGTGAGTAGTTTACCTCAGACCTTCGGGTCCATAGTTATTAGCTAGATGGCTTCTTCTCTCTCTTTGGATCTCAATACAAAGTTCTCCTCGATTCTCTTGGAGATCTATTCGATGTAATCTTCTTTTGCGGTGTGTTTGTCGAGATCCGATGAATTGTGGGTTTATGATCAAGATTATCTATGAACAATATTTGAATCTTCTTTGAATTCTTTTATGTATGATTGGTTATCTTTGCAAGTCTCTTAGAATTATCGGTTTGGTTTGGCCTACCAGATTGATCTTTCTTGCAATGGGAGAAGTGCTTAGCTTTGGGTTCAATCTTGCGGTGCTCGATCCCAGTGACAGTAGGGGAAACGACACATATTGTATTGTTGACATCGAGGATAAAAAAGATGGGGTTTATATCATATTGCATGAGTTTATCCCTCTACATCATGTCATCTTGCTTAAAGCGTTACTCTCTTCTTATGATCTTAATACTCTAGATGCATGTTGGATAGCGGTCGATGTGTGGAGTAATAGTACTAGATGCAGGCAGGAGTCGGTCTACTTGTCACGGACGTGATGCCTATATACATGATCATACCTAGATATTCTCATAATTATTCGCTTTTCTATCAATTGATCGACAGTAATTTGTTCACCCACCGTAATACTTATGCTATCTTGAGAGAAGCCACTAGTGAAACCTATGGCCCCCGGGTATATTCTCCATTATATAAGTTTCCAATATATTTTATTTTGCAATCTTTACTTTCAATCTACATCATAAAAATACCAAAAATATTTATCTTATTATTATCATTTCTATCAGATCTCACTCTTGCAAGTGGCCGTGAAGGGATTGAAAACCCCTTTATCACATTGGTTGCGAGGTTCTTATTTGTTTGTGTAGGTACGAGGTGACTCGCGCGTGGTCTCCTACTGGATTGATACCTTGGTTATCAAAAACTGAGGGAAATACTTATGCTGATTTGTTGCATCACCCTTTCCTCTTCAAGGGAAAACCAACGCATGCTCAAGAGGTAGCAAGAAGGATTTCTGGCGCCGTTGCCGGGGAGATCTACGCAAAGTCAAGACATACCAAGTACCCATCACAACTCTTATCCTTCGCATTACATTATTTGCCATTTGCCTCTCGTTTTCCTCTCCCCCACTTCCCCCTTGTCGTTTCATTCGCCCTCTTTTCCTTTCGTCCTCTCCTTCCGTTCGCTTTTTCTTCTTTTCGCTTGTTTGCTTGTGTGTTGTATTGCTTGCTTGTCACGATGGCTCAAGATAATACTAAATTGTGTGACTTTGCCAATAACAACAATAATGATTTTATTTGCACTTCGATTGCTCCTCTTACCGATTTTGAATCTTGTGAAATTAATACTGCTTTGTTGAATCTTGTCATGAAAGATCCGTTTTCTGGCCTTCCTAGTGAAGATGCCGCTACCCATCTAAACAACTTTATTGATTTGTGTGATATGCAAAAGAAGAAATACGTGGATAATGATATTGTTAAACTTAAGCTATTTCTGTTTTCGCTTAGAGATCGTGCTAAAGCTTGGTTTTCGTCTTTTCCTAAAAATAGTATTAATTCATGGAATAAGTGCAAGGATGCTTTTATCTCAAAGTATTTTTCCTCCCGCTAGGATCATCTCTCTTAGAAACGATATTATGAATTTTAAGCAACTTGATCATGATCATGTTGCACAATCTTGGTAGAGGATGAAATTGATGATACGTAATTGCCCGACACATGGCTTGAATTTATGGATGATTATACAAAAAAATTATGTTGGATTGAATTTTTCTTCTAGAAATCTTTTAGATTCGGCCGCGGGAGGCACTTTTATGGAAATCACTTTACGTGAAGCTACCAAACTCCTAGATAATATTATGGTTAATTATTCTCAATGGCGCACTGAAAGACCTACTAGTAAAAAGGTGCATGCAATTGAAGAGATTAATGTTTTGAGTGGAAAGATGGATGAACTTATGAAATTGTTTGCTAATAAGAGTGCTCTTACTGATCCCAATAATATTCCTTTGTCTACTTTGATTGAGAATAATAATGAATCTATGGATGTGAATTTTGTTGGTAGGAACAATTTTGGTAACAACGCGTATAGAGGTAATTTTAATTCTAGGCCGTTTCCTATTAATTCCTCTAATATTTATGGTAATTCCTATAACAATTCTTATGGAAATTATAATAATATATCCTCTAGTTTTGAATCTAGTATTAAAGAATTTATTAGTTCGCAAAAGAGTTTCAATGCTTTGATTGAAGAAAAATTGCTTAAGATTGATGAATTGGCTAGGAACATGGATAGAATTTCTCTAGATGTTGATTCTTTGAAACTTAGATCTACTCCACCTAAGCATTATGTCAATGATTCTCTCAAAGCCATGAGAATTTCCATTGATGAGTGCAAAGAAAGAACCGCTAGGATGCGTGCTAAGAAAGATTTCTTTGTGAAAGCGTGTTCTTCTAGTTTTCATGATAATAAATATGAAGATCTAAAATTGATTGATGTGTCCCCTATTAAATCCTTGTTTTGCAATATGAATCTTGATAATTATGGGACTGGAGATGAGTCAACTTTAGTTAGAAGGCGTCCCAAAAATTCGTAGTTTTTAGATCTTGATGCAAAAATTGGTAAAAGTGGGATTCAAGAGGTTAAAATTTTAAATAACAATGAACCCATTATCTTGGATTTCAAGGAATTTAATTTTTATAGATTTTATTTCCTTGTTGCAATCCGTGCTAAATTCTCCTCATGCTCATAGTCAAAATAAAGCTTTTACTAAACATGTCATTGATGCTTTGATGCAATCTTATGAAGAAAAACTTGAGTTGGAAGTTTCTATCCCTAGAAAACTTTATGATGAGTGGGAACCTACTATTAAAATAAAAATTAAAGATCATGAATTCTATGCTTTGTGTGATTTGGGCGCTAGTGTTTCCACGATCCCAAAAGCTTTGTGTGATTTGCTAGGTTTCCGTGAATTTGATGATTGTTCTTTAAACTTGCACCTTGCGGATTCCACTATTAAGAAACCTATTGGAAAAATTAATGATGTTCTTATTGTTTCAAATAGGAATTATATGCCCGTAGATTTCATTGTTCTTGATATAGATTGCAATCCTTCATGTCCTATTATCCTTGGTAGACCTTTCCTTAGAACGATTGGTGCAATTATTGATATGAAGGAAGGGAATATTAGATTCCAATTTCCGTTAAGGAAAGGCATGGAACACTTCCCTAGAAATAAAATTAAATTACCATATGAATATATTATGAGAGAAACTTATGGATTTCCTACCAAAGATGGCAATACCTAGATCTATCCTCGCTTTTATGCCTAGCTAGGGGCGTTAAACGATAGCGCTTGTTGGGAGGCAACCCAATTTTATTTTTATTCCTTGATTTTTGTTCCTGTTTAGTAATAAATAATTTATCTAGCCTATGTTTTGGTTGTGTTTTTTGTGTTTAATTAGTTTTTGTGCCAAGTAGAACCGTTGGGAAGACTTGGGGAAAGTCTTTTTGATCTTGCTATAAAAAATAGAAACTTTAGCGCTTGCGAGAATTGCTGCCATTTTTTATTGGAGAGTGATGTTTAGTTAATTCTTTTTGAAGAAGATTAATAGATAAATTCCTCATGTCCAGAAATTTATTTTAGAATTTTTGGTGTACCAGAAGTTTGTGTTAGTTACAGATTACTACAAACTGTTCTGTTTTTAACAGATTCTATTTTTCGTGTGTTGTTTGCTTATTTTGATGAATCTATGGCTAGTAATGGAGTTTATAAATCATAGAAAGGTTGTAATATAGTAGGTTTAACACCAATATAAATAAAAGATGAGTTCATTACAGTACCTTGAAGTGGTGTTTTGTTTTCTTTCGCTAACGGAGCTCACGAGATTTTCTGTTAAGTTTTGTGTTGTGAAGTTTTCATGTTTTGGGTAAAGATTTGATGGATTATGGAACAAGGAGTGGCAAGAGCCTAAGCTTGGGGATGCCCAAGGCACCCCAAGGTAAATCCAATGACACCAAAAAGCCTAAGCTTGGGGATGCCCCGGAAGGCATCCCCTCTTTTGTCTTCGTTCATCGGTAACTTTACTTGGAGCTATATTTTTATTCACCACATGATATGTGTTTTGCTTGGAGCGTCTTGTATGATTTGAGTCATTGCTTTTTAATTTAACACAATCATCCTTGTTGTACACACCTTTTGAGAGAGAGACACATGAATCGGAATTTATTAGAATACTCTATGTGCTTCACTTATATCTTTTGAGCCATATAGTTTTTTCTCTAGTACTTCACTTATATCTTTTAGAGCACGGTGGTGGTTTTATTTTATAGAAATAATTGATCTCTTATGCTTCACTTATATTATTTTGAGAGTCCTTTAGAACAGCATGGTAATTTTCTTTTAGGAATAATAAAAACTTTCATATAAGTGCATTAAATACTATGAGAAGTTTGATACTTGATAATTGTTATGGAGATGGTGATATTAGAGTCATGCTAGTTGACTAGTTGTGAATTTGAGAAATACTTGTGTTGAAGTTTGTGATTCCCGTAGCATTCACGTATGGTGAACCGTTATGTGATGAAGTCGGAGCATGATTTATTTACTAATTATCTTCCTTGTGAGTGGCGGTCGGGGACGAGCAATGGTCTTTTCCTACCAATCTATCCCCCTAGGAACATGTGCGTACGGCTTTGTTTCAATAACTAATAGATTTTTTCAATAAGTATGTGAGTTCTTTATGACTAATGTTGAGTCCATGGATTATTGACAACCCCTTTATCACGTTGGTTGCAAGGTTCTTATTTGTTTGTGCAGGTACTAGGCGACTTGCGTGTAGTCTCCTACTAGATTGATACCTTGGTTCTCAAAAACGGAGGGAAATACTTACGCTACTTTGCTGCATCACCCTTTCCTCTTCAAGGGAAAACCAACACATGCTCAAGAGGTAGCAAGACGGATTTCTAGCGCCGTTGTTGGGAAGATCTACACCAAGTCAAGACATACCAAGTACCCATCATAAACTCTTCTCCCTCGCATTACATTATTTGCCATTTGCCTCTCGTTTTCCTCTCCCCCACTTCACCTTTGCCCTTTTCTTTCGCCCTTCTTCTGTTTGATCTTGTGTTACCATGTACCTTCTTTTTGCTTGCATCTTCGCTTGCTAAAAGTTTATGGATCCGCATCCACTTGCTAATCTCTTTAAGAGATCTAATTATGATGAACCTATTGCTAGTGAGTTGAGTGCACTAGATTATCTTTATGAGGTTTTTCTTGAAATTCATGAATCTAAAAATTGTGATGAATTACCTTATGAAGCAATTCACCATAGATCTTTGAATAAAAAGCATGATTGCAATGATTTTATTATAAATTCTATTGATGTAAATTGTGCTAATAATATGCAAAACCCTAAGCTTGGCTATGCTAGTTTTTCTATGTCCTCTATTTGTTGCAATGATCATGATTTGGGTGATTCTTCTTATGATCTTGAAAAATTATTTAAGCCCCATGATGAATATGAGATTGATAATAATGTTTGCCATAATATTCAAAGTGGGTTTGGAATAGTGTCAACTTTAGATCCCACATATTTGGAGAATGTTCAATCTTATGAAGTTTTTGATAAAAGTGGGTTTGGAGAGGTCATGACTTTAGTTAATGTTAATCCCACTATTTTGGAAGGGTGTCAACTTTGCATACATGTGGGTCTTGTTAAGAATATGTTTTGTGATAGCCATATTGTTGAATTTGCTTATGATCCTACATGTAGTTATTATGAGAGAGGAAAATATGGTTGTAGAAATTTTCATGTTACTAAATTACCTCTCGTTATGTTGAGAATGCTATTGTTTCTTTCCGCTTCCTTACATATGCTAGTTTTTGCTTGCCTTGATAATTTGTTTTCCTATAAGATGCCTATGCATAGGAAGTATGTTAGACTTAGATGTGTTTGTCACATGTTTTATGATGCTCTCTTTGTGCTTCAATTCTTGTCTTTCATGTGAGCATCATTGAAATCTCTTCGCCTAGCTAGGGGCTTTAAAGAATAGCGCTTGTTGGGAGGCAACCAAATTTTATTTTTGTTCTTTACTTTTTGTTCCTGTTTGGTAATAAATAATTTATCTAACATCTGTTATGATTTTGTTTTTTATGTTTTAATTAGTGTTTGTGCCAAGTAAATCCTTTAGGATCTTCTTGGATGATTGTTATTTGATCTTGCTGAAAAAAACAGAAAGTATGCGCTCACGAGAATACTTTTTATTTTTTACCAGAGGGCGATAAAATACCAATTCCAACTGAAGTAGATCAATGTACAAATTATTTAGGACGTCCTAACTTCTCAGGATTTTTGGAGTTACATGAGTATTCGGAACCTACAGATTACTACAGACTGTTCTGTTTTTGACAGATTCTGTTTTCTATATGTTGTTTGCTTATTTTGATGAATCTATGAGTAGTATCGGAGGGTATGAACCATAGAGAAGTTGGAATACAGTAGATATTACACCAATATGAATTTAGAATGTGTTCACAACAGTACCTAAGTGGTGATTTATTTTCTTATACTAACGGAGCTCATGAGATTTTTTGTTGAGTTTTGTGTTGTGAAGTTTTCAAGTTTTTAGGTAAAGATCTGATGGATTTTGGAACAAGGAGTGGCAAGAGCCTAATCTTGGGGATGCCCAAGGCACCCCAAGGTAAAATCCAAGGACAACCAAAAGCCTAAGCTTGGGGATGCCCCGGAAGGCATCCCCTCTTTCGTCTTCATCTATCGGTAACTTTACTTGAGGCTATATTTTTATTCACCACATGATATGTGTTTTGATTGGAGTGTCTTGTATGATTTGAGTCTTTGCTTTTTAGTTTACCACAATCATCCTTGCTGTACACACCTTTTGGAGAGACACACATGAATCAGAATTTATTAGAATACTCTATGTGCTTCACTTATATCTTTTGAGCTAGATAAATTTTGCTCTAGTGCTTCACTTATATCTTTTTAGAGCACGGTGGTGGTTTTTATTTTATAGAAATTATTGATCTCTCATGCTTCACTTAAATTATTTTGAGAGTATTTTAGAGCAGCATGGTAATTTGCTTTGGGTATAAAATTAGTCCTAATATGATAGGCATCCAGGATGGGTATAATAAAAACTTTCATATAGAGTGCATTAAATACTATGAGAAGTTTCATACTTGATAGTTGTTTTGAGATATAAAGATGGTAATATTAGAGTCGTGCTAGTTGAGTAATTGTGTAATTGAGAAATACTTGTGTTGAAGTTGGCAAGTCCCGTAGCATGCACGCATGGTAAACATTGTGTGACAAATTTGAAGCATGAGGTGTTCTTTGATTGCTTTCCTTATGAGTGGCGGTCGGGGATGAGCGATGGTCTTTTCCTACCAATCTATCCCCCTAGGATCATGTGTGTAGTGCTTGGTTTTGATGACTTGTAGATTTTTGCAATAAGTATGTGAGTTCTTCATGACTAATGTTGAGTCCATGGATTGTACGCACTCTCACCCTTCCATCATTGCTAGCCTCTTCGGTACCCGTGCATTGCCCTTTCTCACCTCGAGAGTTGGTGCAAACTTCGCTGATGCATCCAAACCCCGTGATATGATACGCTCTATCACACATAAGCCTCCTTATATCTTCCTCAAAAATAGCCATCATACCTACCTATTATGGCATTTCCATAGCCATTCCAAGATATATTGCCATGCAACTTTCCACCGTTCCGTTTATTATGACACGCTCCATAATTGTCATATTGCTTTGCATGATCATGTAGTTGACATCGTATTTGTGGCAACGCCACCTTCATAATTCTTTCATATATGTCACTCTTGATTCATTGCACGTCCCGGTACACCGCCGGAGGCATTCACATAGTCATATTTTGTTCTAAGTATTGACTTGTAATTCTTGAGTTGTAAGTAAATAAAAGTGTGATGATTTTCTTTATTAGAGCATTGTCCCATGTGAGGAAAGGATGATGGAGACTATGATTCCCCCACAAGTCGGGATGAGATTCCGGACGAAAAATAAAATAAAATAAAAAGAGGCCATAAAAAAGGCCCAAATAAAAAAATGAGAGAAAAAGAGAGAAGGGGCAATGTTACTATCCTTTTCCCACACTTGTGCTTCAAAGTAGCACCATGATCTTCATGATATAGAGTCTCCTATTTTGTCACTTTCATATACTAGTGGGATGTTTTCATTATAGAACTTGGCTTGTATAGTCCAATGATGGGCTTCCTCAAAATGCCCTAGGTCTTCGTGAGCAAGAAATTTGGATGCACACCCACTTAGTTTCTTTTGTTGAGCTTTCATATATTTATAGCTCTAGTGCATCCGTTGCATGGCAATCCCTACTCCTTGCATTGACATCAATTGATGGGCATCTCCATAGCCCGTTGATTAGCCGCGTCAATGTGAGACTTTCTCCCTTTTTGTCATCTCACACAACCTCCATCATCATATTCTATTCCACCCATAGTGCTATGTCCATGGCTCGCGCTCATATATTGCGTGAAAGTTGAAAGAGTTTGAAAAGGCTAAGTATGAAACAATTTCTTGGCTTGTCATCGGGGTTGTGCATGATGGCAGCATTTTATGTGATGGAAATGAAGCATGGCCAAACTATATGATTTTGTAGGGATAAGCTTTCTTTGGCTATGTTATTTGGATAAGACATAAGTATTATTATTTTTATGTCAATATTAAACTTCTGTCTAGAATCTTTTGGATCTAAACATTCATGCCGAAATAAATAGAATTACATTGAAAATTATGTTAGCTAGCATTCTACATCAAAAATTCTGTTTTTATCATTTACCTATTCGAGGACGAGCAGAAATTAAGCTTGGGGATGCTTGATACGTCTCGAACGTATCTATAATTTTTTATTGTTCCATGCTTTTATATTATCTGTTTTGGATGTTTAATGGGATTTATTATGCACTTTTATATTATTTTTGGGACTAACCTATTAACTGAAGGCCCAATGCAAATTGTTGTTTTTTGTCTATTTCAGTGTTCCGCGGAAAAGGAATATCAAACGGAATCCAAACGGAACGAAACCTTCGCGAGGATCTTTTTTGGAACAAACACAATCCAGGACACTTTGAGTGTAGGTCAAGAAAGCAACGAGGCGGCCACGAGGTAGAGCGGCGCGCCCAGGGGGGTAGGCGGGCCCCCCACCCTCGTGGGCCCCACGGAGCTCCACCAACCTACTTCTTTCACCTATATATACTTTTATACCCTGAAAACATCCAGGAGAGCCACGAAACCACTTTTCTACCGCCGCAACCTTTTGTACCCGTGAGATCCCATCTTGGGGCCTTCTCCAGCTATCTGCCAGAGGGGGATTCGATAACGGAGGGCTTCTACATCAACACCATAGCCTCTCCAATGATGTGTGAGTAGTTTACCACAGACCTTCGGGTCCATAGTTATTAGCTAGATGGCTTCTTTTATCTCTTTGGATCTCAATACAAAGTTCTCCTCGATGTTCTTAGAGACCTATTCGATCTAATACTTTTTGCGGTGTGTTTGCCGAGATCTGGTGAATTGTGGGTTCATGATCAAGATTATCTATGAACAATATTTGATTCTTCTCTGAATTCTTATATGCATGATTTGATATCTTTGCGAGTCTCTTCGAAATATCAGTTTGGTTTGGCCTACTAGATTGATCTTTCTTGCAATGGGAGAAGTGCTTAGCTTTGGGTTTAGTCTTGAGGTGCTCGATCCCAGTGACAGAAAGGGAACCGACACGTATTGTATTGTTGCCATCGAGGATAAAAAGATGGGGTTTATGTCATATTTCTTGAGTTTGTCCCTCTACATCATGTCATCTTGCCTAATGCGTTACTCTGTTCTTATGAACTTAATACTCTAGAAGCATGCCGGATAGCGGTCGATGTGTGGAGTAATAGTAGTAGATGCAAAATCGTTTCGGTCTACTTGACATGGACGTGATGCCTATGTTTATGATCATGCCTTGATATTCTCATAACGATGTGCTTTTCTATCAATTGCTCGGTAGTAATTTGTTCACCCACCGTAATACATGCTATCTTGAGAGAAGCCACTGGTGAAACCTATGGCCCCCGGGTCTACTTTACATCATATAAGTTTCCGATCTACAATTCTAGTTTACTATTTATTTTGCAATCTTTACTTTCCAATTTATACAAAAAAAATACCAAAAATATTTATCTTATTATCTTTATCAGATCTCACTTTTGCAAGTGGACGTGAAGGGATTGACAACCCCTTTATCGTGTTGGTTGCAAGGTTCTTATTTGTTTGTGCAGGTACTACGCGACTTGTGTGTAGTCTCCTACTGGATTGATACCTTGGTTCTCAAAAACTGAGGGAAATACTTACGCTACTTTTCTGCATCACCCTTTCCTCTTCAAGGGAAAACCAACAAATGCTCAAGAGGTAGAAACGCTCCAAACAAAACACATATCATGTGGTGAATAAAAATATAGCCTCAAGCAAAGTTATCGATAGACGACGACGAAAGAGGGGATGCCTTCCAAGGCATCCCCAAGCTTAGGCTTTTGGTTGTCCTTGAATTTTACCTTGGGGTACCTTGGGCATCCCCAAGCTTAGGCTCTTTCTACTTCTTGTTCCAAAATCCATCAAATATTTACCCAAAAACTTGAAAACTTCACAACATAAAACTTAACAGAAAATCTCATGAGCTCCGTTAGTATAAGAAAATAAATCACCACTTAGGTACTGTTGTGAACACATTCTAAATTCATATTGGTGTAATATCTACTGTATTCCAACTTCTCTATGGTTCATACCCTCCGATACTACTCATAGATTCATCAAAATAAGCAAACAACATATAGAAAACAGAATCTGTCAAAAACAGAACAATCTGTAGCAATTTGGAGGTTTCGAATACTTCTGTAACTTCAAAAATTCTGAAAAATTAGGAAGGCCTAAATAATTTGTATATCGATCTACTTCAGTTGGAATTGGTATTTTATCGCTCTCTGGTAAAAAATGAAAATTATTTTCATGAGCGCAAACTTTCTATTTTTTACAGCAAGATCACATTAACTTTCACCCAAATCTTTCCAAAGGTTCTACTTGGCACTTTATTGAAACAAAAGCTATAAAACATGGTTACTACAGTATATTAATCATGTGGACACACAAAAATAGTAGGTATAAATATTGGGTTGTCTCCCAACAAGCACCTCTCTTTAATGCCTTCAAGCTAGGCATGATGATTTCAATGATGCTCACATAGAAGATAAGAATTGAAACATAAAGAGAGCATCATGAAGAATATGACTAGGACATTTAAGTCGAACCCACTTTCTATGCATAGGGATTTTGTGAGCACATAACTTATGGGAACAATAATCAACTAGCATAGGAAAGCAAAACAAGCATAACTTTAAAACTTTAAGCACATAGAGAGGAAACTTGATATTATTGCAATTCCTACAAGCATATATTCCTCCCTCATAATAATTTTAAGTAGCATCATAAATGAATTCAACAATATAACCATCACATAAAACATTCTTTTCATGAACCACAAGCATAGATTTTTTATTACTCTCCACATAAGCGAAATTCTTCTCATTCGGAATAGTGGGAGTATCATAAGAAACTCGAATACTATAAATTGTTTCCACATTAAAAGAGTAACATTTAGGAAAAGGGTAATCATAATCATGACAAGTTTTTTAAATATAATCATCACTACTTTTTATAACACAAGTATCATCAAAATAATCATCATAAGTAGCAACTTTGTTCTCATCATAATCAATTGAAACCTCTTCCAAGATAGTGGAATCATTACTGAAGAAAGTCATGACCTCTCCAAATCCACTTAAATAATTATCACAATAAGATTCAACATCCTCTAGAATAGTGGGATCATTACTTCCTAAAGTTGACACTCTTCCAAACCCACTTCCATCAATATAATCATCATAAATAGGAGGCATGCTATCATCATAATAAATTTTCTCATCAAAACTTGAGGGACTAAAAATATCATCTTCATTAAACATAGCATCCCCAAGCTTGTGGCTTTGCATATCATTAGCATGATGGATATTCAAAGAATTCATACTAACAACATTGCACTCATGCTCATCATCCAAAGATTTAGTGCCAAAAATTTTAATGCATTCTTCTTCTAACACTTTGGCACAATTATCGGAATCCTTATTTCCATGAAAGATATTAAAAAGATGAAGAATATGAGGCAACCTCAATTCCATTTTTTTGTAGTTTTTTTATAGACTAAACTAGTGATAAAACAAGAAATAAAAAGATTCGATTGCAAGATATAAAGATATGCCTTCAAGCACTCGCCTCCCCGGCAACGGCGCCAGAAAAGAGCTTGATGTCTACTACACAACCCTCATCTTGTAGACGTTGTTGGGCCTCCAAGTGCAGAGGTTTGTAGAACAGTAGCAAATTTTCCTCGAGTGGATGACCTAAGGTTTATCAATCCGTGGGACGCGTAAGATGAAGATGGTCTCTCTGAAACAACCCTGCAACCAAATAACAAAGAGTCTCTTGTGTCGCCAACACACCAATACAATGGTAAATTGTATAGGTGCACTAGTTCGGTGAAGAGATGGTGATACAAGTGCAATATGGATGGGAGATATAGGTTTTTGTAATCTTAAAGTATAAAAAGGCAAGGTAACTAATGATAAAAAGTGAGCGAAAACGGTATTGCAATGCATTGAAACAAGGCCTAGGATTCATACTTTCACTAGTGCAAGTTCTCTCAACAATAATAACATAATTGGATCATATAACAATCCCTCAACATGCAACAAAGAGTCACTGCAAAGTCACTAATAGCAGAGAACAAACGAAGAGATTATTGTAGGGTACGAAACCACTTCAAAGTTATCCTTTCTGATCGATCTATTCAAGAGTCCGTAGTAAAATAACACGAAGCTATTCTTTCCGTTCAATCTCTCTTAGAGTTCGTACTAGAATAACCTTAAGACACAAATCAACAAAAACCCTAATGTCACCTAGATACCCAATGTCACCTCAAGTATCCGTGGGTATGATTATACGATAAGCATCACACAATCTCAGATTCATCTATTCAACCAACACAAAGAACTTCAAAGAGTGACCCAAAGTTTCTACCGGAGAGTCAAGACGAAAACGTGTGCCAACCCCTATATATGCATAAGTTCACAAGGTCACGGACTCGCAAGTTGATCACCAAAACATACATCAAGTGGATCACGTGAATATCTCATTGTCACCACAGATAAGCACATGCAAGACATACATCAAGTGTTCTCAAATCCTTAAAGACTCAATCCGATAAGATAACTTCAAAGGGAAAACTCAATCCATTACAAGAGAGTAGAGGGGGAGAAACATCATAAGATCCAACTATAATAGCAAAGCTCGCGATACATCAAGATCGTGCCGAATCAAGAGCACGAGAGAGAGAGAGAGAGATCAAACACATAGCTACTGGTACATACCCTCAGCCTCGAGGGTGAACTACTCCCTCCTCGTCATGGGGGAGCGCCGGGATGATGAAGATGGCCAACGGTGATGGATTCCCCCCTCCGGCAGGGTGCCAGAACGGGTCTAGATTGGTTTTCAGTGGCTACGGAGGCTTGCGGCGGCGGAACTCCCGATCTAGGTTATTTTCTGGAAGTTTGGGGATATATAAGAGGTGTTGGCGTCAGGAACAAGTCAGGGGGGTCCACGAGGCAGGGGGTGGGGCGCCCCCCCCCCCCACCCTCGTGGTGGCCTCGGGACTCTTCTGGTCTATCTCCGATGCTCCATGGGCTTCTTCTGGTCCAAAAATGATCTCCGTAAATTTTCAGGCCAATTGGACTCCGCTTGATATTCCTTTTCTGCGATACTCAAAAACAAGGAAAAAAATAGAAACTAGAACTGGGGTCTAGGTTAATAGGTTAGCCCCAAAAATCATATAAAATAGCATATAAAACATTCTAGATGGATAATATAATAGCATGGAACAATCAAAAAATATGGAGACGTTGGAGACGCATCATGAGCTTGCCCTCCGCATCGCCTTGGAGCGGTCCAAGGTGGAGACTGGGGGCTGCTCCGGATCTGCAGCCTCGCCGCAGCCGCAGCTTTCCCATCGGCGCAGCTCAGACGCCTGCGCTAGCCTCTCCCGGCCCGGGCGCTGCTTGATAGGCGGCAGCGCGATCCGTGCCTCCCCTATGTTGTCCCTTGCCCCCGCCGGCTGCTGCTCCCCCACGTGGGCAGTGGTGGGTGCTTATGCCCGCCCCGCTAGCCCGGACGCACACGCCGGAATCAGAGGTGCGCGTCGCCCGCCGCGAGCGGCAGTAGGAAAGGGAGAGGAGGGAGGCGGAGCAGTCCATGCGCCGCCGCCAAGGGATGCAGGCGGAGCCCGACGAGGACGACACGTGGCTTCTCGAATGGGTCTACCGCCGGTCGCTTACGACCGCGGAGACGGACGCGCGGCGGCTCCACCAGAAAAAAGCCAAGGCGCTCCAGATTGCCATTGAGCAATCCGAGCGCGAGGCGGCGGAGGCAGTGGCGAAGGCGGCTCGGCTCGCGAAGCTAAAGCGACAGCAGGACAGGGAGGTCCGACGGTTAAAAGGGCTCGTCATCCTCTCCAACTCCGACTCCGACGATTCGGACGGCTCCTCCGACGACGACTCGGATGACCCGCCACCAGCTGCCGACGCCTATAGCTGCGCCGGCGATCGGAAGGGCAAAGGACCGGCGATGAAGTGGTGAATCTCCACCATCTCCGTCCTCGGTTTCTACTTTTTAGTAATGTAGTTTAAATTTGTTCGTCGTTTATGTGAATTATGTGAACTTTGACGATCTTTTGGACATCCGTTGGTGATCTTCTGGTGATCTGAATGTGCATTGCCTTGTTCGATTCTATGTTTGTGTGATTATTTATGTTCTTTTTTTCTATGTTGCATGCTAATATGGATACGAGGGACCGGATATAAGATACATGAATGTTGTCGACATGATTTCAAGACGGTCGTTTGAGGGATTGGAGTTGTAAAGTCCAGTTGTAGATGCTCTAAGGTACAAGCAGAATGCCTCGGGATAGGAAGGTTGTATGCTGACCACAAGAATAGAATATAGGTGTTGTACTTTTATAGAACAAGGTTAATTTACTGACCAGTTGGAGGGGGAAGGAATCCTACGTACGCTCGAGGGGCGAGGAAGACGAAGTGCATCGGACGGTCACAATTCACCAAATCGGATGGCTGGGCCGACCGGGCGTTTAAAAGAAGGCTTCATATAACCACGGACGCTTTATTTTCTTACCAGAATCATCAACCAAGCCAGGTTTTCCTGATGGCGAAAGACCAGGGCCAGTCAGTTTGGGCGTACCTGCCAGATGATCTCCTGCTCCTGGTCCTCCGCTGCCTCGCGTCCCTCGCAGACCGCATCCGAGCAGGCGCCGTCTGCAGGCCATGGCGCTCCGCCGCCAGCAAGCTCCCACCGCGGCTTCCCTGGGTCGTGTTCGGCAACGGCACGCTCTTCGAGCTGGCCAATGACAGCGCGCCGCACCCGCACCACCGCCTGCGTCTCCCCGACGACTGCTGGCGCTACAGCGCCGGCGAGAACATGCTGTTCCTCGTGCACCAGCGCGACGGCAGCTGCTCCCTCTTGAACGCTCTCTCTGGCGCCAGGACCGATCTACCCGAGCTAGCCGGTCTCCTGCGGACCTACAACGTCCGGCATCGTCGACTGCGGAACGAGCTCAGCCGCATTCCCCACAACCTCAACGACCTCAGGCGCATGCCCCGGAACGAGCTCAGGCGCATCTTCCGCTCCCAGCAGGACCAAACCGAGCCCCCCATGAAAGCTATACGGAAGGTGGTGGTGTCCTCCTCGGCGCCGGACGACGAGCCCATCGTCGTCGCCGTCCTGATCGGACGCGATGTCATCGTGTCCACTTGCCGACCGGCCGGCGAGAGCAACTCGTTCCTCCTGGGGGCGCTGCGTCACGACGCCGTCGACATCGCCCTGTTTCAAGGGAAAATCTACGCCCTCTCCAGGGGTCATGTCCTCGAGACCCTTGACCTCAGCAATGGACACCAAAAAGGATTCAAACTCAAGTACAGCACCGAACTCATGATAAAGCACCCATGGCAAAACCACCACCACCAAGATTTCCAAGACGGTTTTCCCTTAGTCGAGATGTATCTGGTCGAGTCTGGTGGCAAGCTGCTGATGGTGAAGCGATGGCTCCGCCGCCCATGGATGAGGATGCCCTCCTCTCTGGATGCGGACGGTAGAAGAACTTTCCGGTTCGAGGTCTGGGAAGCCGACCTGAACGAACGCCGGTGGAAGAAATTGGACGGCAGCCTAGAAGACCAGGCGCTCTTTGTTAGCAGGCCGTGCTCCAAGTCTTTGCCCGCCGGCAATGGAGTTCAGGGAGACTGTATCTACTTCCTCAACAAACTCTACCAGTGGAAGCAGCCGGAGGCACCTCTCGGTGACTCTGACGTGTACAGCATTAGAGACAAGGCGTTCACCACCTTGTTGCGTGAGTCGATGCCATCGCTGTCGTGGAAGAGCGAGCGGTTTCCGTCATGGTTTTTTCCTATCCAGTTTAATTGAATCGCCAACATGTATTTTTTCCTATCCAGTTTAATTGAATTGTCAACATGTGGCCGCATTTATCTTTAGTTGTTTTCCTTGGTTGCCAAAATTAATGACCCCAAAATTGTATGCATTTTTTATAGAGTATATTTTTCTAACTCTATCTTGAATTTTACATCCTGACGAGTTCATATCGTTTACCAATGTTTGGCTCAATGTGTTTGGTTGCACTTAATGTATTTATTTGCATGTCCCAGCAGTTTCAATAGCTGGACTCATTTTGTTGGAAACACGAATGATTTTGCCTTGTATATTGACATATACATGTGCATGCTTAATTAGCTGGTCTCATTTTCGTATTTTATTTTATATGTAGTATATGAGACCTAGACACATCATAGCTTATATGATGTTTCACCTAATACATAGCCTAAACACGAGCTCAGCCGCATCCCCACAACCTCAACGAGCTCAGGCGCATCACCCACCAGTAGTAGAAAAAGGGTCAAATGTGCGACACATTAGTCCCGGTTTGTAACAGAACCGGCACTAATGTGTCCATTAGTGCCGGTTCCAACGGCTAGGCGGGAGGAGCTCTTTAGTACCGGTTCATGGCGAACCTTTAGCACCGGTTCGTGCCACGAACCGGTACTAAAGAAAGTGGTGACAGGATGTTGTCAGAGTGGGGCCCCTCCAGCACCTTTAGTACCGGTTCGTGGCACGAACCGGTACTAAAGGTCGTCCTATATAAACCCTTCGTCCACCCGCACTCTATTCTTCCCCCTTTCCCCTCTCCCTCTCCTCTGTTCTTCCCTTCTTCCTCTCGAGTTCATCACAAATTTTGCCCAAAATTTATCAAGATTTGCAGGCCACCATCCATTCAAATGATCACAAAGGTTAACAACTTTGTCCTTTCATCTCTCATTGCTAGATTAGCTCTTGCATTGGTTTATATAGTGATTAATTGTGGATTTTAGTATTTTGGGAGGAATTATATGTGGTAGTATTTGATTTATATGCAAATTGAGGTCAAAATAACACTTAGTTTGCATATGTAGGTGCGGTTTACTTAGTGCCTTCTAAATCTCCGTCGTAACCACCGTCGATCGCCCGCACCGTCCCGTCGCCGACACCACCTTGTGGTGAGCCTCTTGTTAATGAAATTTTATATAAAAAATTGATGTTTGTGCGATTTTGATATATAGTTACTTGTATAATTATCTTACCCGTACATTGTTTGTTATACATAGTGTCATGGTTTTGATATCCGTCCCCGTCGGCCCTCGTCCTTGTTATGATTCGGATGTGGTATATTCTCTTTTAGAACTATTTTTGCATTTCGTGTTTATGACAAATTATCCCATCAAGATGACATAGATATTTGTATGTAGGAGGTAGTTGAACCGGAAATTCCAACCGACCCTATTGTCGAGAGGTTAAATTTAGTTGAAAGAGAAAACGAGGATTTGAAAGAAAAATTGAAAAGAATTGAGGGGGAGAAGCTGGAATTGGAGTTGCATGTTGCCGATTTCGTCGATCACAAGATTAAGATGGAGAAAATGCGCTTGAAGATTAGAAAGATTGGAAAATATGTCATTCATAGTGAGGCTTGGTATCATTATGATGTTGGATCAATTGTTACCTTAGTTGCGATCTTGATCGCATTTGTTGTTGCATTTAATTTTTTAGCTAGAGAGTTATTTGTTTGTTGCATTTAAGTGTTGTATGAACTTTATGTATTGTATTAATTTGGTGTTTTCGGTGCTGTGTATTGAAGATGAGCCGGCAATGGATGTACGATGACCGATGCTCTCCCGAGTTCATTAATGGTGTGCATACTTTTCTGCTTGCGGCTGAGGCAAACAAGTGGGCGGATGGTTTTATGCCTTGTCCATGTGCTGGCTATAAGAATGGTCACAATTACTCTACGTCAAGAACCATTCACGTCCACCTGTTTGAGTCCGGTTTCGTGCCCCACTATAATGTTTAGACCAAGCACGGAGAAAGAGGGGTTATGATGGAAGACAATGAAGAAGAAGAGGACGACGACATCTATCCTAGCCATGGGTTCCCTGAATACGATGATACAACAATGGGGGAAGAAGCTGAGCCGGTAATGCGGGAAGAAGCTGAGCCGGCAATGCGGGAAGAAGCTGAAGAAGAGGCATCAGATGAGCCCGTTGATGATCTAGGTCGGGCCATTGCCGATGCAAAGAGAAACTGCGCAAGTGATTTGGAGAAGAAGAAGGTGCAGCGCATGTTAGAGGATCACAAAAAATTGTTGTACCCGAATTGCGTAGGTGACAAGAAAAAGCTGGGCACCACACTGGAATTGTTGCAATGGAAGGCAGAGAATGGTGTATCTGACAAGGGATTTGGAAAGTTGCTGGTAATGATAAAGAATATGCTTCCAAAGGACAACGAATTGCCTGAGAGTACGTACGAAGCAAAGAAGGCTGACTGCCCTCTAGGGTTAGAGGTGCAGAAGATACATGCATGCCCTAACGATTGCATCCTCTACCGCGGTGAGTACAAGGATTTGAATGCTTGCCCCGTATGCGGTGCATTGCGCTATAAGATCAGCCGCGATGACCCTGGTGATGTCGAAGGCGAGCGCCCCAGGAAGAAGATTCCTGCCAAGGTGATGTGGTATGCTCCTATAATACCACGGTTGAAAAGTTTCACACCCAAAGATCTGGGATGTGATAGGCTTCACTATCATCACTTTCTTCTGTGTTTCACACCCAGGAGGGAATCTCTGTAATAGTTAGGGTAGTTATGTGTTTTGGCATTTGAAACGCGAAGAAATTTTATGTGCAAACAAATTCTTTCATGCCTTTACTGATTTTTTCAGTTAAAAAGGCATTTCATTTTTTAAATAACCTAAGCATTACCAAATTGAATATAATGATAAAACACATTAATATTAAACATAATAAAAAAGAATCACTGAAAAATATATTTTTAAAGTTAAGTTATTCACAAACTAGTGATTCACACAAATTTCAAATAATTCAAAATTTAAACTATTCAAATTTAAAAACTACCGGCAATAACTGAAAGTTTCTAAAAACTATCAAAAATATTCACAAAGAAACTCTAAATACAGCAAAAAACAACTAAAAATAAATAAAACAAAATAAATAAAGCAGAAAAGAAAAAACTAAATGAAAAAAAGCCCACCTACCAGGCCACAGCGGCCTGCATATGACTAGAAACCCAACCTGTTGTTGGGCCAGGATGCAGGCCCGCAAGCCCAATAGGCCCCACAGGGCAGAGTAGCAGAGGTAGGCCCAGAAGGCCTGCTTTAGAGAGGAGCCCGAGACAGCAGCGGCGGCGGGGCTTATAAGCAGGTGCGAGCGCCCTTCGGCTAGCAAGGTGGGACTAAACTTCTGCGCCCCTCGCCTGGCAGCGCACCCCCTTTAATACCGGGTCGTGGCATCAACCGGTACTAAAGGGGGGGTCTTTAGTACCGGTTGGAGCCACCACCCGGTACTAAAGGCCTGCCCTTCCCGCCGCTTGGCCTGGCCAAAACAGGCCTTTAGTACCGGTTGGTGGCTCCAACCGGTACTAAAGGTGCCTTCTATATATACATCACTTCGAAAAATTTCATTCTCCCTCTGTTTCTTCCTCTGTTTCCCCATTGAAGCACCGCCCGCCCCGATCAATCGACGCCGTCGCCGCCCCCGTCCCTGTCGCTGCCCCAGGCCCGTCCCCGTCGCGCCATCCCCGAGTCGCCGCCCCCATCGCTGCCCCCGGCCGTCGCCTCGCCGTCACCATCGCCCCATTGTGAGCTCTCCCCCTCTAACCCCTCTCCCTTGCCCCCGGCGGCCACCATGGGCGCCGCCCCTCCCCGAGCCCATACACACACACAAGCATGATGAACACACACACACACACACACACATTTCCTCAAGTTAATTAGTATATACGCATTTTGTATGTTTAATTAGTTTAGATTTTTTAGATTATTATTTTTTCACTAGTATATATGTATGAATGCATGTTAGATGGATATAATTAGTGTTTAATTAGTATGGAACTTTTTTATATAATGTTGTTTTTCTGTTTTTTAATGGATTGATAGAAGTTGTTTTTTCTGTTTTTAGTGTTAGATGCTTAATTAGTATGAAATAGCATATAGAATTTTGACATATGCAATGATAGCATAATTAGTGTTACATTTGCATATAGTATTTGTTGTCGACGATGCCCGGCCCGCATCCTCGCCGTCGACCCGTTCGCGACGACGTCCTGCTTCAGAGGACCCATGTCCGGGACTGGGCTCCGCCGGGCTGGCACTAGGAGGTGCTACCTTCAGGGGCGCGACGCTTGGTGAGGAACCCGGCCCCGGGTCCTGTCGTCGACCCTCATCTCCTTTGGTGGCGTTCGCGTGGGCCACTTTCGGTGCGGAGGGAGCCGGCCCCGCTGGAGGTGGTACATCGCCATGTCAGGGAGGAGGACGAGCACGTCCATCGCTACATGGCTGCTATGGACGTCAGGTTCTCCAATACCTGGAAGGTTCTTTGGGGAGATCACCCGAGCTATGATCCAGTGAAGGTTCCTTCACTTTGGTTGTCCACCGCCCGCGCCTCAGGAACCGCGAGTGGCCTAGATTACTCTTTAGTATTCGATCTTTATTAGCTGCTAGATAGCTAGCTAGCTAGTGATGTATTCGATATATAATATTCGAGATGATTTATTCGAGATTATATATATTATTCAAGACGATGTATTCGTGATTATATCTATTATTCGAGATTATATTCGATTATGCTTATTATGTACTATGATTGATTCAGTTTTTCCTTATTAATTGATTGCATCCATGCATTGTAATTTGAATACTAAATTGTTTTATATTTCTTTTGGATTAGTTAAATAAAAGCTATGGCGGACAATACCGGCAGAGAGGGAGAAGAGACCCTGTTCGATATCATACGCCATCCTCGCGGGCCAGATGATGATCAGAATGAAGAAGATTATGACGGCTCCGAATTTCTAAACAACACCGGGGAGGGTGATATGATATTCGATCGCGACGACTGAATTGATGAAGTCATGAACTATGATTATGATGTTGACGAAGAAAATGTTGATCTTGAAACAACAAAGACCGGCGAGGTATATATATTTATATAAGCAGGCATCTGGTGATCATCACATGTTTTAAATGACTTGAAGATATATTAACGAATCGATCTTTCTTCTTTCAGCCATCCGGATCGAGCAAATCTTCAGGCAACAGGAAACGAGGCCCGAACAAAAAGTTGAAGGAGGGCGTAAAGTACAATATCGAGGCCATCAAACCTAATGGCGAACCATTAGTGCCTAAGAAGATTGCGGATAAGTTCATTCGTCAGTGCGGAGTTCTTGTGAAGGACCAACTCCCGATCTCCCTTCAAGCATGGAGAGAGCCAACAAAGCCATGTCCAGATGTTACTTTTGTCGACGACAAACAAAAAGGTCTGCTTTGGGAAACTCTCATGGAACATTTCACCCTACCAGATCATTTCACAGATGTAGATGTGGAGAAAGTCAAGGACGCTGCTCTTAGGAAGATGGCGGTTGCATTCAACAACCACAAGAATCGTGTATGGGACAAGTACGTCAAGGGAGGAAGGAAGACTCCAGTATTCGAGGGTACACTAGAGATGCAAAGTGCTCATTGGGAAGATTTCATGAAATTCAAGGATTCGGAATTAGCTAAGGAACGGTCGAGAATAAACAAGAAAAATGCCAAAAAAAGGATAGGTTCCATAAGCTGGGGCCAGGTGGCTACGCGGTGGCAATGCCTAAGTGGGATAAGTCTGAGAAAGAGATGGAGGATGCAGGTGTCACTCCAGTTACTAGGAGCTGGCCCCCCACGTGCGGGACTTGGTTCTATGCGCATGGGGGGAGTTGGACCCGAAGACAGGCAAAGTTTCGAAGAAGGCATGTCTGAACGGAGCCGAAGATAAGCTACTTGTTGCAATAGAAGAGGCTCGATCGGGGGTGTTCCAGCCCAACAGAGAGAACGACGAGCTTACGCGTGCCCTGGGAAATCCTGAACACCCGGGAAGAACACGAGGCAAGGGCGCTATTCCGTGGTATGAGGGGTTTTTGACTGGATCGCCGACTACAGAACCAATGCGAGAAAGAAGATTGTGGAGGAGAAGAAGAGGGAGATGGAGGAGGAGTAGAGGAAGCTGGACTATGAACGCCTTCAAGGCCTAGAATCAGCGCACGCGGACTTGGCAGTCAAATTCCAGTGGCAGCAGGAGCAGATCGACTCACTTAGCCAGCAAAGGGGGTCTCAGCAGCTGCAGCAGCTAGCGGATGATCCAGCATTGGATAGCACCGCCCCATCCATGCCGAGAAGCAGCGTGGGTTCCGCCCCGGGCGACGCAATGCTGGATAGATACCCCGTGGATGACATCATGGAGAACACTAACTGCGAGCTACACTTCAAAATGAAGAACATATCCATGAAGGTGGCGGACGTTGTTGCTTTTACAAATCCCCCCAAGGCAACCTTCCATTGCAATTTGATTCCAGCGGGCTATGCTCGTGTCTTGGTTGATGAGGTAGTGGACCCATATTCGGGGCTACAACTTGACATTCCTGGAGGTGACGACGATCCCACATTGGGAGAGGCCATACATCGTATCATCCTATGGAGAAAGGATTGCATTGTCTTTCGAAGGCCACCGACACTGTGTCACCCGACTCCTCGTCGAAGTCCGCCACCGAGTCAGCAGACTCCCGCTCCTCCAAGTCCACCAACGCGTGAGGCCACTCCTCCTCCTCCAAGTCCAGCAAAGTGTCAGGCCACTCCTCCTCCAAGTCCGAGACAGCGTCAGACGTCCATTCCTCCTCCAAGTCTGGCACAACTTCAGGCCACTCCTCCTCCAAGTCCGGCACAGCTTCAGGCCACTCCTCCTCCTCCAACTCAGCCACGTCAGCCGTCTTCGCCGCCTCAGCAATCATGGAAGAGAGCCGCCTCAGCTATGGTGCATAGCGGTACAAGTTGAGGTAGTATTGGAGGTACAGGTAGAGGCAAGCGATCTCAATATGGTCCAAGCAGCCTCACGCCTCTTCCGCAGAGGCCTTACGACAAGTCCGAGGAGGAAAACGCAGCCATATCGAAGGCCGAGGTGGAAGCCCATTTTGCACCGAAACCGCCACCGCCGCCAAGGGAGAAAGTGCCTGAGGAAAAGATTGACCACTTCATTCGTATGGCTAGAGCACCAGCTCCCAAGCCTGTTGACACAGACTATGAGCGCCACCTCAGGAAGTTAAAGCAAGCACGTCTACAGAAAGAGGCAAGCTCGAGCTCGAGCAAATCAGCTGGCAAAAGGAGCGGTAAAACCGTTCCCCAGCTGGGAGAACAGGCAGCGCAATCAATCCCCCCGCTTGTTGTGCCAACAACACATGAGAGTACGCGCACCCAATATTATTGTGGGCAAACTGTTAACGTTCCCGGGCTGGGCAATGTGGTAATAACCGAGGAGCATATTGAGCAGGCTAAAAGGCTCATGATCACTGTTGGACAACTCCTCGATATCGAGCCCATGTCTCTGATTAGAGAGGAGGAAATAAAAAGGAAATATGTCCGGGGCCAACCTTTGGTCGAGCCAGACAAGGTCAAGAAGCTCCCAACGAGAATGTATGAATTGCATCAATGGTACATGGACATTACCAAGATTTGCAATCGAGAGTCCCTCATGGTGAATGTCAAGAAGGATCATTACTACCATGAGAAAGCTGTGTCCATTGAGTATTCAGAACTATTTCAATTATACAATCAAGACGCACTCGACAAATCTATCGTCAGTTGCTATTGTCTGTAAGTGATTTCTTTCTGTAATTTAAGTCTCAAGCTAGCTGTAGTGATCATTTTGATCAATCATTACCTGTAATTATCCTCACTATATTCTTTTCTGTGGTATTATGCAGGATGAAGATTTATGAAATGAAAAAAGGTGGACGCTATGGCATTGGGTTCGTTGACCCAAATACCATTAATGAATACACATGGAAATTA